>NW_015090926.1:4230631-4280182 GCF_001431845.1 Calidris pugnax
GGAAGAAAGAAAAGGTCTGCTCACACATATTTTTCTGAGACTATCAAACTGAACTTGATAAGATGATGTCACCAATTAAGACACTGTTCCTTCTCTGTCAAAGAATATATGAAGCAGGAGTCAGGGGGCTAATACGCTACCTACCCTTCTGAAAGAGACAGCGATGAAATCTGCCATATGTCACAAGACATGTATAAAACAATTATTACATCCATGAGTATTTCAAAGATTTGAAAGCCTTTTTTCCCAAACTTCAAGTCAGGAAAAAAAAATTAATCTCCAGTTTTTCCAGCTGATCTGAAAAATATTTCAACTTGCCAAAAAAACTTAAAAACTTTGTTGTTTGCAATTAAAAGGGGAAGGTTCCTCCCCTCTGCAATTCTTTGTTACCAATGCACAGACTAAAATCTTGGAGTGAGTGTATGAGGAGGCAAACAAGACAGAAGGCTTCAGGAATAGTTCAGCATCATTTTCATATAAAAAATTTCATGAGCATTGACACCGCTCCAGTTTCTTTTCAAAAAAAATTCCCAAAGAACCCTAGTCAGAGCCTCTAATGAATGTGGAAAGTTGACGTTAATTCTTACCAAGAGCTGTTCTACACCATGTAACTATTGGTTTGCCAAAGCTCATTTCCCTAGCCATCTCGGGCCAGCAACACAGACTATTTGAATTGAAGATTGTGGAGCTGTATGGTAAGTTTCATTTTAACTATGGCTCTATGAAAGCAATGTATTCACATCAAAATAGTTTTAAACAGAAAACTTGGCATGGGATAACAATAAGTACGTAGGTATCTAGGGATGACTAACTACCTCTGAAAACAGAGCCACTAATGCAGTCTCTTTATGTACTCTGTGGGGACAGAAATAGTGTTTATGTTCTATGATACTGCAAACGTAGTTTAAATACCTGGGCACATTTGGTAGCAGGAAAGAATCAGTCTGCTTTTAAAGTGTAACAGTTTTTAGCCATATGCAGCACATTGTTCTGGGGCAAAAGGAAATGCAGAGCACGGCACCTTTAAAATTGGGTTACTATGGCATGCATGAGGCAGAAGTGATCAATAAATACATTGATATACAATAATTACTCCAGAAATGGATCATCATCCTTTATTACTCAGATCATATATGGAACAGCACAAGGAAGTACAACATAGCATGTCATGAAAATGCTAGAGATCAGTAATTGTGCATGGTTACTTTATCACGTCAGTTACACTGCCAGTGTGATACATGATGAGCCTCATAAACTATTGTGCAGGTGCACGTGTCAGGAACATCAGCTATAGCTCTGTTTCTAATACAGAAACATACTGTTAGTCCTGTTGGCACCTCTGTTGTCCCATCTTTCCTTGAAATCTTTGAATCTGATCTTGTATTCGAGAGGGACTCCAACTCCTCACAGCTTCAAAGTTAGTTTTCACATGCAATACATCTAAAGTTATAATACTTACATTTCTTTAACTCTTTACACCTCTCTAAAATCAATCAAAATGAGGCCTCTGCTATCCACACATGATGGGTATCAGGATATTGTTAATATTAGTTTGTGTTGAACTGGATATAAGAGTACTAGAATGATGTAATTAACAATAGCATGCCAGTATTTTGTAATACCAAAATGATATAAGCAGACATAATCTTATACAAGTATGTGAACAATGTGATCACCAATGAGTCAAAGATGATTGTAGTTTCCGACAGGCAGCATCCAAGTAACAAAAAGTTACCAGAGGAAGCACAAGGAACTGCAAAAAACCAGAACACTATCCCAAAAGCATACATAGCAAACATGACCAGCAAGACAAAACAAAATAAGGTAGGCAGCATCAGAAGCAGAAGAGAACCCCCTTTGTGAAGGAGGAGTAACAGCATAAGAATCTCATGTGCAAGCAAGGAATATAATCACAGAAGATGATAAGACCACTTCTCTTATCAAAGACCTGTCAGGGCTGATTAATTTGACATCTGCAGCTAAGAACCTCTACAGACCATAGCCATCAGTGCTAAATATATTGCAACAGCCCTGTGATACCCACAGCTCTTTTAGAATATGATTGCTAAAGACTAACAGCTTTACATAGGTAGTGATGAAGTATATTTTGTAAGAATTGACCACTCGTACAAAGTATATTATTAATGAATTAATCTAGTAAAACTTTAAAGTGTGAAACTGTCATGATTTGTGACTCTCCTAAACATCACCAGAGTGATCTCTAATTCCCTGTATAAATATAAATATATATATATATGCATATATATACACACATATATTCATTTGCAAGACAGCAGGACTATTTTAATAAAAAAGCCACTTACTTTCACATGTTAACAGCTAAACAGAAAGGTGTAACCGTGTGGGTAATTTGACATCTTTTTCCTTCAATCACTGTGCCAGTGAGATGCATGTTGAACATCACAATTGAACATGCTGATGCACAGGTTAGGAGATCATTTTGCAGGACTTTTTCTAAGTAGCTGCACACCTTTGGCTCTTGCATCTTCCCTTTTCATTATCTCCATGCTCTATATAAAATATCGGTTGTGTTTAAGTTCACTTTTAATTGTCTTTCTTTATTGGACTTGACTGAGTTTCTTATTCTGGTTCTTAATTTATTGTGCTTAACTTCAATTCTTCCTCCCAGTGGAGAGAGGATGTCAAAAAAAGAACCCATAAATGCAAGGAACACAATCTAACTATTTGACTCCTCTGTTACAGTATGCCTGGATTGTTTCTTTTTCATTTTTTAGAGAAAGTATTTACTTCACAGAGAAAAGGAGAAAGGGGCTTATATTGCTCTTCAAAGTTTATGCATACTTGAAGCGAGGAGATCTCAACAATGCCAACAATGTGGACCTTGAGAATGTCACCAGCTGACCATCAGCAGCTGCAAAGGTCTTAAGTAGAGCACACTCATGGAGATGAAAGAGTGAAAGCAATGACGGGCTTGGCAAGACTTGAAAAGACTCAGCAAGTTATCAAGAGGCCAAACTGCCAGTCTTTTTCCCCTGTCTTCACATTATTTCATTTACAACTTGCTCAGCGTTAATGTAGCAGAAAAAAACAGTAATGGAATGAGAGACAAAGACAAAACAATAAATCTTGGAAATGAAAAGTTGTTCTTTACGCTGACAGATTCAAACCTTTACAAATTATCATGTCATATATTTCTGCACACACATTTCTTTATCAGCCCTCAAGCTTATTATTTTTAAATTAATATTATATTTTAAGCTATCATTGAAATAACCCTAAAGGAATATTCGGAATTTAAGGGCACCACCGATCTTCAGAAACATAGTAGATATTTCAGCATCAGGAGAATTGAAAAAGATAGTCAAACGGCTACTAACAAATATTTACACAACTCCTAGATGTATTGACCTCCAGTAGATAGATTGTCCTTGTTACAGAATTTTAAAAAATGAAATCTGATTTGTTGTCACTTTAATATTATTTCTTTGACTTCCAAAGATGATGGTTATACTTCTGTGTTTGGGATCACTTGTCCACAATGGCCACATGGATTTTTCTTAAGAACCCTTAAAAACTTAGCCAAATTACTACAAATATTTCCAGCAATTATCAATGTTTATTGTTAAACTGGCATAGCCAATGTATTATTTTAACTCTTAATTTTCTTTCTACATTTGCCTCATAACTGTCTAAACATAAGATTCCAAATGAATACCCAGGGAGTTTTTTGACCCCCTTTCATTCATACAATGTATCCTAGAATTGCTTTATTTTCACCCTTTCAACTTTTTATACCAGTCTGCAAACACTTATAATTAATTGCTGCTTTGTTTAGGTTACAGTTCCCAAGTGTGTAATAAGAATCTCACAGTGCAAGGAAGAAAATATGGTCTCTGTCTAGTTTCAGACACAAGGCAAGGAGAGTAGGAAGGTGTCAACAGAAAAATGTTGAAAAGCCTGAGCAATGAGATGGAAACAGCTCAACCCACAAAAGCAGAGTGGGAAAATTTTTGCTTTCTTGCTCTTGCCTTGTGCAAGTTAAGTTCTGGCAAACCTTGTTGTACACTGGAAAGTAGAATATCAAAAAAAGTACAATCATTTTGCCTACACCCTCTCTCAAATTTAGTACCGAAGCACTACTTCAGCAGAGAATTTGAGCTCTTAGCATTTTCAGTCTGACAATTTCAAAGCAGTAGTTACAAGTATCAGTTTTCCGGTTTTAGACAACAGTAAGATATTTTGCAGACACTCTTTACATGTGCGATTACGAAAAATCTGTATTGGGGTAGTAAAGAGAGGGAGGCTATTTTGCTTCCATTAGGGGTTTTTTTATCATTCCACTGCTTTAGTTCTGTGGAAACATAGAGCACGTGCAAAAAAATCCTTCTATCCTTTAAGTAGTGGAAGTAGATTTCAAATGAGAAGAAAAGGTAAGAAGCCATGCTACAACATAAACTGATAAATTTTGCAGTTAAATATGTGTATGTGATATTTCACTAGTTCTGAATATTGTTATTGTGGCATATGTCTCGGCATAGTCTCAGAGTCTAGTGGAAATATAAGTGACGCAGCACAAATCCTTTTATATTTTTCTTCAGCAGGCGGCACCCAACCTCTGAAGTTCAGTTTTAAAAAATGCAAACTGCAGTAACGAGCCCCAGCCACAACTTCAAATTTCTTATTTCTTGTTATCAAATATATTTTGATATCTTTATCAAAAGACTTGCAGAAAGATAAAATCAAATCTTCAAATATTTTTTAAAGGTCACTGCTAATTTCTTTTATTTCTATAAATCCATACCAGAATAACAAAAATTAGTGTAAATTTCTCATGGATGCATAATGTATAAAACTAGCATGCATGTGAATAACATAAACCTGTAAGTTTACACATCTCTTTTGTTTTCACCATTCTCCTCTGTCCCATTATACAGTTAACGCAAAGACAGACAATAATTTGGAAGCAAAAAATTAGGGCCTGCTATTGCCCTCATCTGTTCAGTCTCTGTCGGCATCCCATGCCCTTTTTTTACGGCACAGTGAACGCCTTTTTGGTCTACATTTGCACAACAGCCAGTACAGCCGGGTCTCTGTACCAGCACTATGTCAATAATACAACATAGTAAACAAGCTTTGTGTGTTACAAGTTACAAAACTCACTGTCTTGTGAAGAGTTAATCTTTCCCACCACTTCTATATCAAGTATCTTTCCCACTTAGCACTTACTGATATGTAATGCAGTGACAATTCAAAAAGGTGGAAAATCAGGGTTCTTTCTGCAGACAACCTGCCTTGGATCCATTCAGAGCTGGTACTCCATCTGTTGTTATAGAAACCAGTTTCATTATTATGACTTCCTGCCTCTCTGGCTATCTCTCTCATCTAGCCAGCTGTTTTAACTATAATCATCACTGTGGTTTTAAAAGGTTTGACAAAGATAAAAAAAAAAAAAAAGAGAAAAAGAAAAAAAAAGAAAAAAAAAGAAAAAAAAAGAAAAAAAAAGAAAAAAAAAGAAAAAAAAAGAAAAAAAAAGAAAAAAAAAGAAAAAAAAAGAAAAAAAAAGAAAAAAAAAGAAAAAAAAAGAAAAAAAAAGAAAAAAAAAGAAAAAAAAAGAAAAAGAGAAAAAAATCAATCAAATCAGTGCTACCCCAAATATAGAGTTGACGTTTGTCGCTTTCAGTGCATCCATTCCTATGCATGAAGATTTCTTCTTCATTGTGCCACTCATCTATTGATTTTAATGCTCTTTTTAGTTATTGAAGAAAAGCTGTAGCAGACTCATGGGGCTGACATTTAGTCTGGAAGGCAGTGAGATTTGTGGCCGCTTTAATCTCTGCGGACAGATAGCACTCTTGCTGACAATGAAATCTATTAAATTGGGGAAGAGGCTCCTGGACAAAGTGGTAGAACCCTCATTGCTTGGGACTTGTGAAAGTAGGTTGAACAACGCACAAGGAACAAGCTACACTGGCAGAATGACAGACTAGATGAGCTAAGAGTTGCTAGCTATTTCTAACTTTTGCAGGTATTATAAACCCCACAGGATTTCCAATGCAAACAAGAAGTCAGATTTTATTGTGGGGAAAGAGGAAGAGAAAGGAGAGTGGAAGGGAAAGTGTAGTTTGTGGAAATAAATACTGAATATAGGAAGAACATACCTTCCCAATTTCCTTTAGCAATTGGCCGATATTTACCACATCACTGAAACTTTTACTTTCTCCTAAATAGTGCTTTATCAGTTAGATAAAAGGGACCCATATTGTATTGTAAGACACTAAGCAGGACAAGTACAAGTCTGCCAATTGCACAGTTTGCATCATATCAAAAATAGATGGGTAAATGTCAGGAAGATTAGGATACTCAAAAATTGAAAAGGGATTACCCTTGGTACTTCACCTTGGCTAGTTCTGTGCAGCATAACTGGTCATTTTTACAGTTCCTCAAAAATATTTCCTAATGCCCCAGGTGATTTCGATTTCAATGGCTTAAATATACCAAGCCTATTCACACAGCAAACATTAGTTCTCAACCCAGGCAGGACAATTGTGAAGCATTATTAACCAAAACAAGCAAAGTTTGTACAAAATTGCTTTCAATAAGAATGCATTTTTTTTCTTTTATTTATTCTTACAATATAGCTCTGCAGTTTCACTGGATTTCTTACTGAACGCCGATTGGATTTCTCCTTTTATTGCTCAATAAAGCAGAAAATAGCCCATGTCCTCAATTCTGAATACATCAGTTAGTCAGCTTCCCACTCACTTTTTTTTATTTCAATTTACATGTACCTAATGTTAAACGTCTTAACATTTAGCAGAGTGCATTTCAAAACTATGGGCACATTTCTAAAATATCTTTCCAGTAACATTAGAAAAATTAAACACAGAGCAGAGTAAAATCATGCATTTTTCAGTTCTTTCTATAGTACACTACAAAATCAAGATGTATAAGATAACTTGAAGAATTTTAGCAGATGTGCACAGAACTTCAGTAATGCAAGTTAAATGTGTAAATTCTCACAATCTGCCATTGATTCTCACTAAAGATAAAGCTCAACATCACAAAGAAAATATTAATTCACTATCTACTTTCTCCTCTAAATCACATACAAGCAACTGACCCAAACAACAAGCAGTGAGGTACCCTGCTGTCTCTAGTACCCATTCTGTTCTTTTGCTGCTCCAGTTTTATCCCATGTTTCAAGGCTTTCATCTTTAACTCCTTTTGATAGTTCTGAGAAGATATTATCAAAAGCATTTTTGAAAACTCATGCAAATCATCACCATTGCGTCACTTCTATTTATTATTTTAGTAACTTTTTCATAAAGCAGCAAAAGAGACAGGCACAATTGCCCTAGTACTACTTTCATGTACTGTGGTTATGTAATTTTAACGTTCTTCACTTTTATGTTATATCTTACTATTAACAGTAATCATTTTACAAATCTAAGTTGTGGGAAAAAAAATTATTTGCCAGAGTTGGCCTCTTACATCCAGAAAATTAGTATGGTTTGTCTGAATAATATCACTTCAGATCACCTACTACCCTTTTTTGTAAATTTGTAAACTACAAAAGTTAAGCAGTGGGACCTGTCACAGAACATTGTCTCACTGATAAAGTAGTTCTTCTTTTGACCAAAGCTTTACAGAACCATTGTCAATCAATCTGTAGAATTTATCCAACATTAAGTATTTGAAGCCTGGATTTGTCAGGTAATTGTTGTACATGATGATGTTGTTTATATGTACAAGGGGAATTAATCACAATGTTCTATCTGTCTTAGATACTGGACAGCTAAAGAAATTACTTCAGTGGCCCTGAAGTTCTCAACTGCTCATGCCTAAAGTCAGGTTATTACCTAACAATCTTACACTAAACATCTGCCTGCTTCCATTCAGAAATTTTTGTTCAGCAAAGAAAGAATTCAGACATTTGCCTAGATTACCAGTAGCTAAGATGCAACAGTACCAGTAGCTAATGTTAGTACAGCTAACAGTACCAGTCTAATGTTAGAAAGAATGAACCTCTTAAACAGACGGCAAAAGCAGCCTGAAGCCAAATCATCTTGCCTTGCTTTTCCCGGGGAACTAGACAGCATATTGCAGGATGGCAAGGAGGCAGGATTGGTTCAGGACAAATCAAAGATATCTGGCTGCCATAACACTCAAGAAGAACCAGAGCACCAAACTGGTTCTCTGATGTTCATCCTTCTCCATTGCAGCAAACACAACTCATAAACATGGCCCTAAAAACTTTCTTTTTTCCTACAGTACTTCCTACGGTCCTGGACAACAATGTCCTGTATAATATGTAAAAACTGACTTTACACGTGAAGGCAAAGGAAAAAGAAGTATGCATTCCCACAGATGATTAAATTTGGGGTTTGGAGATACATTTGCACAAGAAAAAGGAAGCCCTTCATTTTTGCTGGTGTTTTTTTTAACCAAATAAAAAGGAGCATATAGGTACAACACGACAAAATTCTTGAAAGAAGAGTAAAACTAACAGGAAATATTACTAAAGCCTTATGCAATTGCAATTTGTCCCATTTTATCTTTGGTTATATTTTGCTTAAGATACACAAACCATCTGGATCTCTAATGTGGTCTTTTGAAATAGCCTCCAACCTGATTCTTTATGTCAGGCAGAATCACTAGATGTCTGTTTCCCCACCTGCCTTAACTGAGTCATTCTAACTTGTCTTGAACGTGGAAACAGCTGTTGCTCGTTGTGGTCTTTAAACAACTTGTAATAATCTACTCACAGAACCACAGGGCAGGAACAGGTATTAAACTCTTTTTAAACATCCTTGAAGGTTTTTATAATGGCAACAGTCAGTGATGCAACTAGACTAGTGAGCAAATTATTGTGCTCTCTCAGTGACATAGCAAAGCCTATATTTTCAGGTCTCACATGGCCATTATAAAACATGTTTAGGCCAGTATGTTTAAGATCAGCCAATTTAAGTGCAAGTTAAAGTGCCAAAGGGTAGAATTTTCAGTACCTTAGTTAATATTAACCAGGATTTATAGTAAACTAACTATCCTGTCTGCTAAAACTCTAGGCAAGAACAGTCTTTTTAAATTAACTCTGCTATTCCAAGATAAAGTAATGCTGCTGTTCCTCATGTGACTCTACACTTATTTCACTAGTTTAGTCCCAATTATGTGTTCTGAAAAAATAGTTACTAAACTTTTCTTCTCCCAGATTCTCAGTTTCTATTTTTAATTTTAAGGTTCTATCACTAACACTTTTTTTTTTCCTTTCATGCACATATCCTCATCACAAAAGGCATGATCCCTACCAAAGGGATGATACCAACCCCAGTAGAATGAGATCTAATTAAAATAATGCAATTCAGTTAAAATTTTGAGCCCACAGGAAAATATCTGCTTGCAATTGGCTGAGAGGGAGAATGGGTGGTGCTACATGTACGTGTTTCTGTATGTATTGTATGTTTTACAAATACATCTAGTTGATACCTCCAGCATCCTCAACAGATAATAGGGAAATACACAGTGAGAGACTGTTCCCAGAGACATCATTTGGCAGCCACAATGTCTCATGACCAAGAAGAGTTGCTTAAGGTTTTTAACGAGGTGGGTCTGATGGAATCTGATGTGAGGTATAGTGGAAAAAAATGCTGAAATAAGATACAACAGGTTCTATTATATCGATATAAATTGTTCAGAAAGGACCTAGCTTGAGAAGAAATAAATTAATGGAAATGCATATTCCCTCTGCAGGGACTCGGAGTCCAAAATTCAGGGAGAGTATTAGTGTGTAAAGCAGAGGGATGGAAGGACTATAACTTCAGAAACTTCACTAAAAAGCTTGAAAGTACTGAAAGCTTGATCATGCACAATGTGGGATTAAAATGGCTGAACTTTAACAGCATTAAAGAAAAGTTTTCTTTGCTTGGAGAGTTTTACTTGATCTCCAAAAGGTACAGGAAATAATTTTATTTGTGTGTGCAGGTCATCACATTATAGAGTGTTAAAATTAGCATGTTTGTGAGCTATCACACAACTGAGCCAAACACAAACAGAAAATAAGATGCCTGGACTCTAATGCAATTTCTTCCCCATTTTCCTCTCTCCTTGGAGTCAGAGGAAACTGGAAATCCTGTTCAGGTTAACAGATTGCACCTAGAGCATAAGTATGGGCACTGAAGGCAGAAAAGAGTGCACTATTCCCCTGTTCGGTATTCCTACAAGACCTGGCCTCAATGCAGTCTCCTTTTTTCCACCTGAAACTCTTTTTGTTTAGTAGCAATTAAGACCATCTTCTGTTGTATACGTCTGCAGCTAACACATGTAAATTACAAGAATTGAAGCTGACTAGCATGTTATCATTATAACATCTCAGCCTAAAATAGTCTATAAAGTCCAATAAAATTCTCTTTACAACTTTTGCCTGGATTGCAAAATTAAAACAAGTTCTGTTTGCAGAAAATAATCCTAGCTATAAACACATTATGCTAACTCTACAATGATAGTTTTTAATAGCTCATTTAACTGTATCCCAAGTTGTTTTAAATGTGTGACAAAAAGAAAAGGATTCACCAAAAAGGATCCAAACAGGGTAGAATCAAGAGATTTCAGACTGAGATGTACACCAAACACCCAAGCTTTCTGTGTTTGAATTTAAAACATTACCCAATTTATCACAATCTTGTAATTTATCAAAATCACATGGGAGGTTATACAAAAGGCCATGTAAATATTTATTTGACCTATAAATAATTGTGTCACCCCCACAGAGATGAAACTTTGCATTTCAGAAGAGTGGATCGATATCATACATACACAATGATAAAGGTAAGAAGCCAAGAACTGAAACCTGAAGGGCTCCAATAGGTCAGAAAATGTTATTTGAACAGTTTTCTGCAAGCATTTATAACACATGTTGAGACCAAGCCTACAATTTTTTTTTCTTTGATTTCTTCCCACCTTCCTCATACTCACCACTAAATAAATTTCTCATAGACTGAATGACTTGCATTCTCTTTGCGTGAGACATGAAGGGCAAACAGACACCCTACTTCCATCTTGTGTCTTTGGATGAAGTCAAAACTGAAAGACCGAGTACACAAGTACTTCTACTCTCAATTGGCTTCTCAGTCACTTGGAAGTCAAATTAAAGGTCCCTACGTTTATCTTCAAAGTTCTGAAGTAATTATATCTTTAAGAACTCCTAACTTGTGTTCTTTCCTTTAGCATTATGGGCATATATTGTCCTTTCAAAAAAACAAATGCCAACCTCCAGATTGAGTGTGTATTTCTCCAGGTGATGCATTTGACTTTTAGCAACAGAGCATTCTCAACAGGAACATTTAGGTCCAGGAACTCACTTCTGCAATTGAGCAGGTGGGACCTAACACTAACCTATTCATGCTCATATTTGCAGGAATATCATATTCTAAAACTGAAAGAAAAAAAAAAAAACTTGATAGGCAAAAAAGAGGTGTAAAATACATATTCAATACAACTACTGGCAAGCATAAGAGTACTCATGAGGGTAATCACTTGTAAGATCAGGCACTGGAACTAGATATCATAAACTGTCTATTGTAATATATCTTCATAATAATCTTTGCAGCTGGGATTACAAAATTATTCCACAAAAAACCTAACTAATACTTCCATGACTTTCAGAAAGTAAGCATTGCAGACGGTTTCATCACAATAAAAAAATACCAAAAAAAAGCCCAAAACCTTCATTAATTTCTATTACCTACATATTTTAAAATATCAACAGAATACTTGTATATTTTTGCAAAGTAAATACATATCAGGAGGTATATTGATCCCTTTGGTCCCTGTTGAAATCGTCTTCAGAAATAGCTGGCTGCCAATATTATAAAAGCAATACTATAAAAATTTTGTCAGTCTTGGTTTGAAATTTCAGTGCAGTGGTTTCTTTGAAAGCATTCCTTTGTTAAAACCCTTCCTATCAAAACTTCCCCTCCAGCTGCCTGGGGACAGAGAACAGCTTCTAAGATATTGAGCCTCCAGTGTGGCTTGTTAGTCCCTTTATATTTTATAATTTATTCCAGAGGATTTCAACTGTTTACAGCTATCTTACAATACCTCAATTGTAAAGTGAGGTCGTAAAGGTAAGACTGTGACCAGCACCTCACTTTGCTCCCTATTTCTGCATCTCCATCACTATTTCTGTTCATTCACCCTTAACTGATATCTCTAGACATAAAGGTATTAACTGTTACTGAAGGAAACAGATTGTGGCTCAAAAGGTTATTAGAAGTCCTTTTTCTGGGTGGTACTGTCACCCACAGAGGTACAAGTACTAGACTACAAGGCATTTTAAATCACCAGATAAAATGTTCACCATGAGATTATGGGACAGGAAGTTCTTGAAGGAACTGCTCCAGAATTTAAAAGCCCCAGAAATGTGCAAAACATCTGAGAACTAACCAAACATCCTGAGACACCTACAGAAACAGCAGTTCTCCAGGGACCTGGGAATTACTGGTAGCCCCAGAATCTACTGAACTCTTTAAATTACTATGATTATAGCCATAAACCATTTTAGAACTCAGCTAACTGAGCATTCATGCACATAAAACCACAAGTGCTAAAACTTGTTGAAGCATTAAAATGACAGAAGCGCCAGACTATTTAATTCTCCAAATACCTCATAAGACTTTACTCAGCTTAAAAGGATTCATAATACAGTATGAAAATTTCTTAAGTTTCAGAAAAATCTCTTTTTGACTGATGTTCTCATCTATGGCTGCTATTCCTCAGCTGTTCATGAGAAAGAGTACTTTTAGCTCCACATGTGGATGCAGTATGATGGTGCTGGACACATGCTCAAAAGCCTACAAAGAAAGTACCTTTGACATCCAAAAATTGCATCCCAGCCTAATATTACACTGTATGATGCAGTATACTGATTTTGTCAGCAGTAGCTTGGATATTTCACATTGCACCTTAAATAATGGATATATCCATCATTTTGTACTCAATCAACCACTAGATTTATCTACAGTATAGACGTGGTCACTCAGGTAGCCCTTCTGTGCTAGTGTTCATCAATGGATCAACTTATTGCGAATCTTATAATGCCCACATATCCATATAAGCATATCCTCAATTCTGCACGAGATAAAAAACAATTTAGGACACCTTTGGAAATTTATATGACGAACACATAAGCTTCACAGGTAAAATAAATGCATTTCAGTAACCCAGCACAGGATTATAACCTGTCAAGCACAGAAAAGCAAACCCCACATGGTGATATGGAGGCAAAATTTTCTTTAAAACCTTTGGAAAGAACATTATCAGTTTTATGTAAATAGGAGGCATTGGCCTACTCATCAGACACTTGTTATTTCTCTGGATTTGTGAAATGATTACTTGGTGGCTGCTTCTCTCCTGCTGTGCAAGAACTGTCTCAGTGTCAGACTGAAGGCCAAAACTCAATTTCACATTTCTCGTACAAAGTATGCCCCCAAGGGCAGAATTGGGCTGAACTCTCAGAAGGATGCTTTCTCTGTGTCACAGCACTGCTCTGTGGACAATTTCCAGCATCCTCTCTAAGGCCACTTACCTCTACCAAATTCACTCTTACAGTGAAAGCTAGCAATTACTGTGATTTTCCACTTATAGATAGACTTCTCTTAACAGAGACAGTTACCCATGTTTTGTAAGATATGCATCTTCATAACACTGTTTATATCAGATATGGTCAGCCATGTTGTAGATTTTACTTTCATTCAATACACTGACATGCCAAAAAGATTTTAAAAGCATATTCTCTTGCTTGAGCAAGTATACCCCCTCAACAACCCCCTCGTCCCCACCTCCTGTCCCCCCCCACCCCTGAAAAAAAAAATATTAAGCAATTACAGAGTTCTTTTGATTCCACTTCGGGAAAAGGAAGGAAGGCTACACTTGATACTTCTTCAAAAGTGACTTTAGAAAGGCAGAATGCAATTATTGCAATTGGAATCCGGCCAAGGACAATAGAATTAATAAACCTATTCTTGCAAAATGTACCATGAAATATTCAGTGGCCAAAAGTTATCATGAACACAGCTTTATTAGTTAGCTAAAAGGCAGAAAGCACCCTCCAATTCTAAGTTAGAATACTTGACTCAGAATTAACTCACTGAGAAGTATATAATCCTCTGTATCACAAATCAACAACCCATTACACCTTTCCATTCATTGCTGGCCTCCCACATAATATTTGCATCAAAAATTTCAAAGTAAGAATCCAAAACATTTGAAATGGCCTCAGCTGTTTTTAGGATTTTACTATAAAAGGGCTAGAGAAAGATATACCTGAAAATTACATGATTATGTAACTATAGGCTACATTTCCATTTTTAACTTTCTTATAGTTCCCAATGAGCACCGCAAAATTTTTATGTTTACATATAAATTTTCTGGGAAAAATAAATGTCAAATCTATTGAGTTACTGGATTGTTATTCTCTTCATTTTCTTGTACACATAAAAACCATTGTTTTAACAAATGTTTTAAAATTTTGATTTATTAATTTTTATTTAGAAATATTAGAAAATAATAACTTCTATCTTTGATCAAGGTCTAATAATACCAAATAATCATAAAGTTGTAAACCGTTTCACTCCTTGACACTAAAGATAGATTACTATATCTTTAACCAAATGCAAAAACAGATATATAAAATAATTTTGGCCAACTAACTACAATAAGTAGTTAACTGCTTTTGAAGAGTGGCAGTATCACTATCTTTAAAATGGAGACGATATATTGTCCCTATCAGCTGTTTACTACTGTTTAAGGTTTTCATGAGTCACAGTTGTTTAATGTAATCAGTAGAACGATTTATCATCAATATCAGACCACAAGCCATCTCAGTATAGACTGTTCTTTATATTAGTTAATTGCAGGTATTCTAGGACTTTACTGTAAATTTCAATTTCTAAAAACAATTACAAAGGAGTCCTCAATCAAAATATTAATTATCCAACATAAAAAATATTTGCATATACATTTTATTGTCTGGCAAAAGATACTGACTACTGGTTTGGTTTGGAAATTCTCTGTTAGTCCCACATTATGACAACACACATTGGGAATGGGTTGGTAGTGATGGATTCAAACTGAAGTCCTAATAGTTTTAGCCACTGTTTGTAAGGCAGATTCCCCATCCCTTTGATCATTTCAACTGTCTTTGCTTGCTTGTTCTCTAGCTCTATGATTTCCTTCTTAAGGCAAAGAAATCAGAACTGTTCAAGATACTCCAACAGTCAGCTTACCAAGGCTCTATACAACATCCCTGCTCACCAGACTTCTCATGTTAAAAAAAAAAAAAAAAATTAACTCCAGCATTAAGCTTACAGAATATCCTGAAATCATGGGGATCTCTTTGGTTCTCTCTGTTGGTTCTGTGTATTTCTGCCACAAAACTCTTTGCCCCTAAAGCACAGTGTGGCAGGATCCAAACACACTTTAAAATTGCTAAGATTTACAGAATGAAAAAGAAAAAAAAGCACATTTTGCCCTAAAAAAAAAAATGAATTCTAATTATGATTTCTTTCAGTGAGCATAACGTAGTAGTGATAACAGCAGTACGAGCTAAGCAGCTGTGTGAATTCATGAATTATGTGAAGAGAAGCTGTATTTCACTTAACAGGAAGCATTCATTTCCCCTTGACCAAATGGGATCCTTCCCTCAACTTCACCAATTAAAAACAAAACCTTAAGGAAACAATTTACGCTGACTGCTTCTGGCACTTTGAAAGGTGTTTTTGTTTAAATATCCTCCCAGTCTGCATGATAACAGCCTATGTAATAATTATAAACAGTGAGAATGGAAAATTGTTTCAGAATATTTGTTTTGCATTTAATTCCTTGGCACTTCAGGAAATTCACTACTCTGAAAATTACATTTGGCTCAGAGAACACCATGTGAAAGGATAAGTTTTTTGTATTTTAATTTTATGAATCATCTTTCAGCTTCATGCTCTCTCTGACTCATTGTTTAAATTCCGCAGCCGAAGAACTGTGAGGATAGTTACTGTTATTTACGTCAGCTCCATTCAAATGGCTTATTTTTTAATCTTTTCAGGAACAGGTTTAAGACTCTTTTTTTTTTTTTTTTTTCATCAAGATAACAGAGATTAGAAAAATATGCCTTTATCCGCTGGTTTTCCATGTTTCAGGAATAATAAAATGCAGTCGTAACTATTTTCTGACTTTTATCACTTACAGATTCATATTATGGTTTTCCTTACGGTTTGCTGCAAAGGGTTGCATCTTATATAAGAAAACAGTAATTACAATTTTCCTACAGGTTATTCAGATGTGTAGACTTCAACAAATATTGCACTGAGATACGTTTAAATGGGTTCAAAATGGTTTTTTACTTCTATCAGGTACTTATTTTCTAATAGGCTATCCACTAGATTCTAATCTAGTGACAACTAAACCTAACATTAGTGTCCTTTCACTTTTATAGGAGTGAATGCAAAGGAATACAATCACTAAAAAAATGCTCATGCCCTTTCAAATACTAAATATTTAATATGTTTGCAATTAAGTTTGTTTTTTTCTATAGGAATTTGCAAAGAATAGTGTTGGGGAAGGGAGCACTTTTCTTATACTTTTCATGAGCAAAACTCCATTATTAAGAGCTGAGTTCACTAGTCACCAGAATTCATTTCCCATTCCACATCAGTCCAATAGCACTAAATAGCTGGATTACTGAAGCAATTTCTTTAACGTCAGCTCTTCAGGCTCCAGAGTTCAAAATCAGTGAAAGATGGGCCTCCCAGCAACTTCTGCACCTTTAACTATCCTGACACTAGACATACTCCTGTTTTTTTCACCAACATAAATCTTCTGGTGGTCATCTCCAGCCACAATCTGTCAAAACATTCCCACACTGCAATGGTGCCTGTCAAAGAAACCTGTTCCTGTTAAAATACAAGAATTCCCATCCTATATTCTAAATAGGATACATTTAGTAAGTTTCTTAAAGTACACAATATTGACGTTTAAAGGCTTTATGAAATTTGTCTTCAAAAATCTCCAAGTGTTATTGTTTTCTGGTCAAGTAGTGTTAAGAACAGATCTTTCTACATTGTGAAAAATGCCAGAAAAGATAAAAATATCAAAATTTGTCTTTTTTTTTTTTTTTAATTCTGATTGAAATTACCAGTTAAAATGTGAGGAGCTGGAGTTCATATTTCCTTTATACATTCACCCATTGTAACTTAAAAAGAGTCCTTAGATGTCTTGTCTTAGAAGTTATACTCACCTAATTATACTTTGCATGTGGCTTTTTGTCACTAGGCTGCTGCTTACCCATTATAGCCCTCATTTTCATGATGAATCACAATTGGCCAAACCAGTAATATAAATGCAATGTATGTTCTACCCTCCCTCTATATGATTAATTCTACTTGTGGTACAAATTTGCATGAATGAATGTCAGTGTGTTTTCTGCCCTGAACATTTCCTGCTGGCTTCAATTCAGCCCTGCTGACATTTATTACAAATAATAGCTAAATATTCTTGATTTAATGGCTGTGGTGGCCCCACATCTGAAGGTGATGTCTGTAATAAAAGCAGACAAGACAAGCTTATAAAAAATCCTAATCAGATTGTGTTTGCACACATAATGGAGAGGCCTCACAGACATACCAGCAAAATGGAAAGGCAGTTTCTAAAATGCAGCTGCTGGAAGTCAAGAGTTCAAGAACATATCAGCTGCATTATTTTTTGTCCCTCTTCATTCCTTTATCAGCTCTTTAAAGCAACTGTGACAACAGTGAGAAGATGATAGCCAAAATGGCCAGTTTCAGTTTTGATCCTCTTCAGACAAAAATAAATGAATACCATAAATCCCAGTGTTGTTGCACCTATTATCAATGCTAACTCTTCTAGCAGAAAAGCATGTGGAATTAGAGGGACTTGACACCATAGAGTTAGACCCACATGTCTAGAGTCATGCTTAGCTTAGGTTAATTTGATCATACTAAAAAAGGTTGATTCCTTTCCCCCATTTCCCTGAATGCAAATATGTTCTAGTCTTTAGATAGGGACCAAAAAGAGGTTGCCTGCCAGAAGCACAGAGCAGATGAGAAAAACAATAGCTAAGAACTGCTGAGACAAAGAAGGCATTTAGTACCTCATCTTTCTCTATGTCCTTTGTCACCAGCACCCTTGCCCCATTCAGTGGGTCCACACTATTCTTAGTGCTGTCTTTGCTTGATTGCCTACTTGTCAGGATGGACTTTTCTTGAGCTTGGAGGAGGGGATCCTTGAAAATCAACCAGCTCTCCTGGACTCTTCTCCTCTCCAGGGATGTACCTCATGGGATTCTTCCAAACATATCCCTGAAGAGGCCAAAGTCTGCTCTCCTGAAATCCAGGGCTGTGGTCTGGCTCTTTGCCCTGCTCCATCCTCCTAGGATCATGAACCCAACCATGGGTCACTGCAGCCAAGGCTGTCCCTGACTTTCACATCCATCACCAGTTCTTCCTTGCTTTTAAGTAACAGTCCAGCACAGCACCCTTTCTTGTTAAGTCCTCAGTCACCTGTGTCAGTGCACTCTGGAAAATCTAGATTGCATGAATCCTTCTGTGGTGTCTCTCCAGCAAATATTAGGGTGGTTAAAGTTCCCCATAAGGACTAGGGCCTGGGAATGTGATGTTCCTTCCAGTCATCTGAAGAAGGCCTCAGCTACTACTTTGTCCTGGTCAGGAAGCGTACATAGCAGATACCCACTGCAACAGAAACCATATTGGTCTACCTGCTAATCTTCAACCACAAGCTCTCAGCTGGCTCCTTACCCAACCCTGGGCAGAGTTCCATGCACTCCAGCTGCTCTCTCACATAAGGAGTAACTCCTCCTTCTTGCCTTCCTGTTCTGTCTTTCCTAAGGAACCTGTATCCATCCATCACAGCACTCCATTTGGGCAAGCTGTCTCACCACACTTCCTTGATGCCCATGAGGTCATAGCCCTGTGACTGCATATGGACTTCTAAGTCATGCAGCATGCATTAGTGTAGAGGCATTTCAGAGAGGCACCCAAGCATGTCAATTCCCAAGTACAGACTTATACACCCATGCTCAAAAAGTTGCTCTTCAGGTTTGTTTTTTTGATTACTCTGTCCCTTCTGCTCCCATCACCCCAGGCCCTTGGCTTGCCACCTCCATCCAAAAGTTTCTTAGTTATTTTTTGAGGAATCATTCCCTCTCCAGTGGTTTCCAGCTTAAAGCTCTACCTTCCCAGTTAACTACAGTGTTAATCATCAAAGACAAAGCTATGCAACTGTACCATTTGGGCAAACATTTGGGACCAGAAGTCTGACACACTGAAGCGATTAAATTAGACATGGATCTGGCTATGTTCTTTTCAGCTACAGTTATACAAGAAAACACCATGTATCATAAGCATAAATAACAGGAATCTATCCACATTTTAAATCTTTTAAACAACTCAATCTAACAAGCATGTCTATATATCAGACATATAACAGTTATTATTAATTAACAATTATTTCCCATATATCGTTCATGTGAAAATATTGTTGTGTATATTGTTCCTTTACCAACTTGCAAATTCAAAGTAATTCTTACTATGTTCTTAATTCATTCACAATCTGAACCAGGAAAGACTTGTGCACCAATAAATCCTATTGCAGATAAGAACTCCTAGGAGTAAGGCCTGGTTTATCTATATTTATCTCCTGTCTATGGGCACTCTGTTTTGTTCTTTCTGGCAGTCACCAATTAAGGAATGTCCACATCAGAGATTTTAATTACTTGAAATCCCTTTTTTATTGATTACAGACAGCAAAGCAACTTTTGTGTTAACCTTTCAAAATGTCAATTTAATTTATGAATACATTTACTTTTTTAGCTCCATTGCTATGGATGATACATATTGTGTTATACTATTGTTATAAAAAGTGTGTTTTAATTGTATATCAAAAATGTGCTTGGAATTAAGAATTGCTATAATTCGTGTGAAGAATTGCTTGACTGCTTATAGACAGTCTAAATAGATGAGGGAACAGGCTTATAGATTTTGTTGGGGCAAGGTGCATTGTAGTTGTCCAAACTTTGATGTCATCACACCTCAATCAGATTCAGCATGGACCCTACATTTTTATATAGCAGAGGCCTAAATGAAAGGCAGTGGCTGCATATCAAAATGTTCCTGCTGAGCTGAATGGCCTTAGACAGAATACAAGCACTGCAGGTGACCAACACAAGGTTTAACCAGGATTTCATAAAGCATTTAATCCTTGCTCTTTGTCAAGCAGGGAAGTAACAGTCCAAAGAAGCTATAGTAAGGAAGCCCTTCGGCCCAGCCACACAAGGGTTAAGGGGTAGGAATGGCTTTGAGGAAGACATGTGACTGTACTTCTACAAATACTGAAATAGTGATAAGATCTTCACCTTCAGATCACTAAGACACTAGCAGTGTTCCACCACCTCTGTAAATACATCATAGAATCATAGAATGGTTGGAGTTGGAAAGGACCTTAAAGATCATCTAGTACCAACCCCTCTGCCATGGGCAGGGACATCTCCACTAGAGCAGGCTCCATCCACCCTGGCCTTACACACTTCCAGGGATGAGGCATCCAAAACTTCCCTGGGCAACCTGTTCCAGTGTGTCATCACAATCACAGTAAAGAATTCTTTCCTAATAGCTAATATAAATCTACCCTCTTTCAGTTTAAAACCATTCCCACTTCATCAGCAAAGACTGATCTGTGCCTCACTGGGCATGCATTATTTTGCCATTACATACCACACTGGAGGCAAAGGTTGAGAATTGTTATGTACCCATTCTCAGGGGTTCTTATAGCTCGCACAGTGACCACAAACAAGAAGCTTCAGAACACACATTCCCTCAAAACAAAAGGTGCATCCAACTTTTGTCTCAGGATCTACAAAAAGAGAATTCTAGTAGATTAATGACAACAAGATCATGAAACATTTCTACAGAAAGGGGTGTCACTAATATGCCTGCTTAGGACAACACAAAATTGTTGCCAGGGGAGGAAAAAAAGGCTACTTGAAGCACTGTTTTACTTTATTGTTTAAGCAATATGCACTTTCAAGATTCTAAAACAAGTCTGAATCAAAGGAGAGGAAAATTACCTTCTGGCTACTGGCCCAATGACTTATCCTGAACACCATTTTCCTCCTTTGAGTTTCACCAACAAAACCAGAATACATTTGGTTTATTCTCCATAGAATTTCCATGATAAACAATCAAACCTGCAGTAATTTGGATGACCAGTGATATTTTTCATGTTCTTATGACTTTGTAGGATTAAGGCTTAATTCCACAGCATTTGAAGGTTATATAACATCCTTAACTAATTTCGTTTGCACTTTAATGAAGGATTTCTTTTTTTTATTTTCTCTTTTTTTTCTTATTTTCTGCAGAATATTTCTGCAAAAACTGTGTAGTTGAGATTTGAAAGAAACATTTCAATAAAAGTCTCCAGAAAATAACAGAAAAGTTAAATCAAAGTCAAATAAAGAGCAATCATCAAATCTTTTGTGAAATCCATAGGAAAAAAAATAAAAAAACCACGACCACTTTCTTTAAACAAAAATATTGACATAACTATTAAAAATAAACACAAGTGTACAGTACATGAGGAACATTTTCTATTTATTCTTGGATTGGAAATAAAATGTCTACATTCTTCCTCATAACATTGCCGAAGGCAAAGCATTTACTAACAAAACATTGTGACATGTTCTTAAGTAGCTTGCCATCACGTCTATTGTTGCATTTGGTATAACATAACGCCTGTGTGTTCATTAAGTCCACATTTTACAATACAGCACATATGTTATTTCTCTCCAAATGCCTGCAAGCCAGGTGGGAAAAGTCAATAGCTCTGGTGACATTGAGCATTTCTACCACAATACAGAACTCCAGCTTTGTGTTTTGCATTGTCTGCCTATTATGCTAAAAACCTAATTGCCAATATGTCCTTTTGCTTAAAGCTGTAACACGTAGAAGATCATAGTAAACACTAGCTGTGTCACTACTGCTGCACATGTAGCAGATGTCTACAGTTGTCTTCTTAATAATTTCATTTTGAAAGACTCTTCATGTAAAAACACCAGTGTATATGAATTGGCTTAATTGCTCTCCAATGTCTGTAAATGCACCTGAGGGAGTAAGGCTATGGGCCACTGTGCTGACTATGTCTAGTCAGAAGTCCACCTCTGATGCATTTCAGACTATTTTCCTAAAAATTGATGACAGCAGTGGGAAAGAGGACACTTCTTCCAGCTCATTTAAGTATCAGAGTATGTAAAATTCCCAATAAAATTCTCAGATTACAGTTCAAGATTTCTACCAACATCTCTCCCAGACCAGGTCCAAATGCCTGGACATGCTTACATGAAACAACAGTCTGCAATACATCTGAATGTGGCAAACTTCAACATAGAGGAAAGTCTTAGAAATTATCTAACTGGTATAAATAGAGAGCATCAGATGTCAAGCATTTGATTACAATAAAATATTTCCCAGTGGAATCCCAGAAGCCTAAAGATATGATTAGCTCTATAAGTTCTTCTTCTCAAGGCTTGCCAGTATAAGTGTTTTAAAGTAATATTGCAAAACTTTTTTTTTGTGACAAGAGTGACAAATTGAAAGGACAAAAATCTCACAGCAAGAACTGCCTCTCAATCACTATTTCTAGCTTTGATATCCACTACAGAAGAAGTCACTGAAGGTTATCCTTAAACCAGCAGATGGAGAGAAAAGATGAATTTGAGGAAGCTGGCATTTAAAATATATGCCTCAAAAGGACAACTTATGTTTTCATTGCAATAAGGTGATGTCAGATGTGCAGTAAAGCGTGTTCTCAGAACACAAAATGTTCTGAGAGGGCCAAAACATATGAGTAGAGAAAAATGTATCATTCTTGAAAATTTATTCTCTTTCAAATCCATTTAACACAGAATCCAGAAACGCAGTACCAGACACACACCACAGTTACAGATTAGCCAGAGCTATTGGTCCCTACTTGACAGAATGAGAGCCATCATTGCCAGGAAAGACCACCTTGAGCCTTGATCTATATTGTTAACACCAGCAGCAATGAAATTCACATAAGTGGAATTTTTGCTTTTTACAGAAGGATGTAAACTCTCATTGAGCCTGTATTTCAAGCTCCCTCTCCCAGAACTGACATAAGCACAGATGAAAGTCATCAGCAATACATGCCCACAGCCCACATGAAGTTTTTTGATGTTTATGTGACTTCATAATGACTTCTGTGCCATTTTTCAAGACTAGATGTTCTTTGTAACATAGCAATTTCCAGATATTCCTTATTCCCATTTAAATCAAGTTGCACTTCTTTGAACTATAAATGAGTTCTGAATAAAGGTTAGAAGTCTTGCTATCATTCCCCTGTATTTTTTCATCATGTGTCATTAATGACACTGATAATATTTCTCACCACCACATGCAGAAATATTCTTTAATGGACTTGTTTCCTCTTTTGGCAGCATTTTCCTTTTGTTCCTGTCAAACAGTAAAATAACACAGGTATTAATTAGCTGTCAAATTTCAGTGTTGCGTCATACCTGACAGTGTCCTTCATCTTTTTAGCCTGAAACAAGTCACACATAGTCAATGTTACACTTATATTTTAAAAAACACTCTCAGGTTGCATATGCTTGGCTAGTTCCATAGGGTGTGGTGCCAGAAACAGGATGCTAGTCATGAATATCATTCGTTCCCATCTCATAACACATCTATAAAGATGGTCTTTATTTCTTTTTATATCATTTATAGTAGAGATACCTTCCATAAGTTGTGACTCCTTAGAATTGTTTTGCAAAAACCTCAAGTACAAAACAAGCTAATACTCCAAAAGAAAACTCTATTGCTAGAGGCAGTCAACAACCAGTAGAGCTACTGCATTCCAATAAGTAGGTCCGTATTTTGTCAGTCAGGAAGTTTTTATGCCCTTTTTCAAATCTGTATGGAAAAAAATTAACTTATTTTCAGAATTTTGATGCAATGTACATTGCCGTGTATGCCGTGCTTCTGCGTACATCTCCTCACATACAAGATGAGATTTACAACAGAGAAACAAAGTTCTTCAGCAATATCAAGGTCTTCATTGTAAAGAAAAAGGAGGAAAAAAAATCACAACAACTACAGTTAAAAAGAAGCCCTTTTCTGGCAAAATAAATATTGGTGTATGCTTCCAACGCTTGCTACAAATTGTTTTTCTTGAATCTAGTACAGGTGTCAAACATCACTTGTTATTTTTACATGCTTAGTTTTGTTGTCTTGTGGACAAGAGTAAGATATCATGCAGTGTATTACTTGTAGACAAGCAAGTGAAATCATAAACAACTGAAAATGTTACCACAGTTCATGTTGCCATACAGTTGGTTTTTTTTAAATACAGGGAATTAAAGCTCAGAATAGTAGTAAAAGGACTATATTAATTCCATAATTTCTAATTTCAAAACCTTAACAGCACCTTTACAACTACCCATTGTTTCCAATTTAACATGTAAACACTAGTCTGTTATGACAACTTGCACTGGTCTTTCTGTATTTTCAAATCAAAATCTTTCATCTTTAACCACTACTGGTTTTCACCATGGTACCATTTTCTTTATGCCACCAACAAAATTACCTTATTACTAGAATTAAGTTCTACGCTAATCTTATTTATCTGGACACTTCTGTCATGATTACTGTTTCCATGCCTGACCCATATTGATTCATCACCAACTTCTGTCTCAGTGTCTATACCTACTGTATCTGAAGTTATACTTTTTTTTTCTTCATATTTACATTTAATCTTATTGGGAAAAAGACTAGTATTTCTTTTTCATGTCAGTGCCATGTTAGCCTAGTGTTACCTCTGTCTATGGATCAACAGCTGTGCACTAGCCAAAAACCATATAACACAATTTGCTTGCCAGCAAAACTAATGGAAGTGTGAATGTGTGAGGAATTCTTCTACTTTAACAGTATAAGTTGAACTAAGAACATATAAATCATGGACTTTCTGTAACTTTCTATTAATAAAGAAATAGCTAACAGTCCACAATGAAACACACTGCAAATCATTCTAAATGTCCTTGGACAAATCCTTCAGATACTGCTGTTGAGAGCCACTCAAAATAACCATGAAACAAGAAACAAGATCCCCAGAAATCCTGGTCACAATACACTTCTAACTTAGGTAGGGCCACTGCTGTGTAATGACACTTTAAAATGTTTTGATGTAAAGCTCTGTCAACACAGAATTTGCCTGAAAAACTCGAGGAGGTTCTCTCAGCTAAAACAATTCTTTCTATTTCTCCAGAGCTTCAATAGCCAAATAGGAGACACATTCACAGAAAACACAGCCAAGACAAAGTATCTGTCCCTACAAAGTCAGCTGCTTTTTAGATGATAGATAAAATCTAAAGCTTGATGAATGCGAGGTTCTCAGTGACACGTTATAAGATAGTTGCAAAGGGTAAGGTTGCCTTTGAAAGTGGTAGCAGAACACTGACTGACTTCTACACACAAAAAAGAGCTTGGTTTCAAGTGTGTTTGCAAAATAATTAAGAGAGTATATGTAAACACGCATTACAGAAGTTCATCTCCTCAGGGCCCAGACAGGAATTTGTTATCTATTAAATGATTTCCCCTAATGGCTCATATAGCCCTGCGTTTCATCAATCTATATTATATGATCCCCATTATATTTAAAAACGTGCCAAAAGGTTGGTAGAGCCTCTTTGTTTTTTTAAACACTTTTCCTGTCAGAGGGTGTACTGCGCCCTGCTAAACTCCATATAGTATTTCACAAAAAAACGCATGTCATGTCTTTTGGTGATCAGGCTTCTGCTTTAAAGCTAAGCAACTGAGATAAGGTGAAAGCTGATAAGGACTCAAAGGATGAGGACACTGGAGACTGAGAGCATAAGCCTTATTTCTGCTTTTTTCCCTTCACTGTTTTCATATCTTACCATTTGGGGCATTTTTCCTGAATGGACAAGCAACTCAGATACAGCATTTTGGAAAAAACGGAGTAAACAAAATAGCTATAACTGCTTTCTTTCACTATTGCGGCACAGTAACTTAATGTTACAGTAACTGCATTGAATCACTGAATATATTCAATGGCATTAGTAACTCTGTAAAGATACTGTAATGACTAACAAAAACATTATCCTTATTCGAGGGGATTAGAGTAGGGTTAGTGGTTATCTAAAAGCTGGATTAATCTCCCTCCTCATCAGCAGAAGAAGAGAGACAAGAATGTTGACCTTCTACACATCAAACTGAGCTGCGAGGGACTACGTACTGGGATTGATGTCCTATAGTTACGCGAATACAGGGTTTTTTTAGGAGATATGTTCTCATTGTAGCCCCTTCCTATTGCTCTCTTAAAACATTTTGTCAGGGAAAAACATAATCAGAAAATGTTAGAATCTCTTTAGCTTTCTTCTTTACAGTGTTACCAGTGATTAGTCTCATTTTCAGACTTTCTATGCCAATGAATATTGTACAGTTCAGCCAACATTTTAGGAAATAACATTTTCAAAGACCACACAATATAGTCATGTACTAGTCATTCCATCTCCCATGTTTGCTACTTTTTTGATCTATTTTGCATCGATTAGCTCAATCAGAAAAACATTCAGCAACAGGTTGATCATACCTTTAAATCAGTCATAAGAACTGACTTGTTTTTCTTGCTAAGTGACAAATCCAGTTACCATTATTAGTATACTTACAGTCACTCCTCAACACATTTTGATAGTTTCTTGGCCTTATCAGTATCACCCAGTTAACATGGCAGTATACATTACTGCATATTTAAATCATCAAATTACTACCAGTTAGACAAGGGGTGGTAAAATATAACTACCGCAGTATTTTGTGCTACAAAATAAGTGTTGTTTACAGAGGGCTATGTACATAATAAATTAGCCATTATGTAAGTATTTGTGATGTAGTGTATTATTAAGAATAATCACTCTTCTCCACAACACAAGTTTAACTCACTTCGGGCAACAAAATTAAATTCCAAAGTGTCTAAGCTCCCCACTTAGCATGGGTACCACTGCTGAGTTTAACAACTGACTCCAGCAGCTAATATTTACTGAAAACCAGCCATGATCCAGGTAATGGCAAGATAACAGCAAGACAGACAGCCTAAGTCCTTCAGTTAAGAATAAAGTAATGTTTACTGTCTTGTTCTCACTCTTACTCTCTCCTTCCCATTCAACCACATCTGCATAACAAAGTGAAGCCACATGACTGTATATGTGATTATTATTTCATTGCTTACAAACATTGAATGATGGTGCAGAGCTGTGCCACCTCTTTTGGAAATCGCAGCTAGCCCTATTCTGAACTGAAGAAACAACCCAGCAGCTGTGATATGGCTCTTTCCATACCTTGAGCAGCACAAAAAGGTTGAATGCATATTTCTTACTCCAACCTTACAGCTTTGTAACTAGGCTCTTTGAAACTAAGCTTTTATCCATGATTATCATATATTCTTTTTCAAGATACTTCTAAGTTTCATTTCTTTTTGAGTAGTCATTCCTGAAAGAAATGCAATTCAAATATACCTCCACTACATATGACAACAAAGCTACACCAATTTACCTCAAATCAAAATCTTCACTATTTCTACACAGTTCATATATGTGCTTTATGGTAGTTCCTCGGGGGGAAAAAGAGAACTGAAAAAAAAAAAAGAAGAGGCAGATTTTAAAGAGGATGTGAGCTGTTAGACACTACTCAGCTTTCTTCATTCAAGGGCACACCACACACACAAGCTTTTCTGTAACAGGAATACTGCATATTCCTTCTTCAAAAGTATGTTTTCAGGGCGTCATTACAGAAATACAGTTTACAGAACTACTGCACCCTACTAGCAGAAAAGAAGCATTTTCTTCTCTTTTACAAGGAGAAAAATAAAATATGGCATAAGGCTCAGTAGTTTGTCCGTCTCCTGGATTCTGTATTGCACCATTTTCCAGCAAGAGCCAAGACTGTAGCGTCTCTGTGAAAGTGCGTTTAAGACAGGGGGGAAAATTATGGATAGGGAGAGGAGGAGTAGTGGGCAGAAGAGTGAGAAACAGCAGAGGAAACAACAAGGTCAGAGGAGAAAGAAAGGGAGGATGTCTCCAGTATGGAGGAGAGATTCTCCTGCAGCTTGTGGGATAGTGGGATGGAATCATGGAATCATCTAGGTTGGAAGGGACCTTCAAGATCATCTAGTCCAACCATAAATCTAACTCTGACAAAAAAACCCCATCACTAAACCATGTCCCCCAGCACCATGTCAACCCGTCTTTTGAACACCTCCAGGGATGGTGCCTCAACCACCTCCCTGGGCAGCCCATTCCAATGCTTGATAACCCTTTCTGTGTAAAAATTTTTCCTAATATCCAACCTGAACCTCCCCTGGTGCAACATGAGGTCATTTCCTCTAGTCACCTATGACTTGGGAGAAGAGACTGAACCCCACCTCTCTACAGCCTCCTTTCAGGTAGTTGTAGGGAGCAATAAGGTCTCCCCTCAGCCTCCTTTTCTCCAGGCTGAACAACCCCAGCTCCCTCAGCCTCTCCGCATAAGACACGTGCTCCAGAGCCCTCACCAGCTTCGTTGCCCTCCAGGATCTCAATGTCTTTTTTGTGCTAAGGGGCCCAAAACTGGACACAGCACTCGAGGTGAGGCCTCACCAGTGCCAAGTACAGGGGGACAGTCACCTCTTGGGTCCCTACTCACCACGCTGTTCTTGATACAGGCCAGGATACCATTGGCTGCCTTGGCCACCTGGGCACACTGCTGGCTCATGTTCAGCCGACAGTCGACCAACACCCGCAGGTCCTTTTCTGCCAGGCAGCTCTCCAGCCACTCTGCCCCAAGCCTGTAGCACTGCCTGGGGCTGTTGTGACCCAAGTAGATTTGTTTCCTGAAGGATTTGTTTCCCTGAAAGTTGTGAGGAGGAGCAGCAGGCCTCCCCACTCCTCCTGTGCCACATCGGAGGATGGGTGGAGGTGTTGAGAGTGGGAGCCTGGGAAAGCCGCGGAGGGGGTTAAACGTGTTTTAACATTTGTGTTCTTGTTTTTCACTAATCGAACCTATTGAATTGCCAGTAAGCTAAAATAATTTTCCCCATGTCAAGTCTGGTATTCCTGTGCCAGCAATTGTTAAGTGAGCTCTCTATGTCTATCTCGACCCCTATGTTTTCTCATCCTAGCTTCTCCTCTTGCCTCGCAGAGGAGTGGAGGCCATCGAGCGGCTGGGTGGGCACTTGGGCCCATGGCCAAGGGTAACCCACCAGGCGTCAACAGGCTGGGGCACAGGCTGAGGCCAGGGCTCTTGCCATGCATCTGGGACAGTAAACCTGCTGGGCTTGACTGAAAAACTGCTGCTTGACTGAAAGACAAGGCGTCACAACTTGCACTTTAGGCTAACCCTGAGAGAGAAGCCCTTGCTTTCTTCTTTGCTGGTAATCCTGATCCTTGTTAGGTTTATCTTTTGTTATTGATTATGACCACGTTAGCGCTTTTCTCTTGCTCAGTTCCAGTGTCTGCCTGTATAATGACTCCTTTTTCTCTGTATGTCTTTTTTCCCTAAATTCGTTAGCAGCGCACTAGAGTAGACCCACTTTATTAGAAACACACATGCAAAAGACTTTTATGCCAAGCACACTCTTGCATTTTACTTTATGCGCACTATTAAAATTCAAGGTTGTAATAATGAGAACATGTTGACAATGTTAAGGGGTGAGGGAACCAATCTAACAGTGGTAGAGAAGTACTGAGTTAACTTCATTCTAATAAGCAAAGTGCAGATATCAGAAAGAAGATTCTTCTGACATACCCAGGAGAAGCATTCCTTGAATTAATTTCTTACTGTAATGGCTTCCCTCTACTAACAGTAGCTGGCAATGCTTTTCGAAGTCTCATCACAACTAGGATGGTATCTTTCCACGTTAGAAATTATTTACATCTCTCTGATTCCAAGTACACTCACTCCAAAATTTGTTGTTTCAGAAAAAGAACATAAGCAGGATACACTAACCTGGCTAGGATTCACTAAGAAATGACAATTTTTGCATTGCAAATTCATTTATGAAACTTGTTAATGGCTCACTGAAGTTCCAGGGAGTTCGTTCTTCTTTTGTTTAATTCCCAAGGATGATCTCTGAGGTTGGAATGTCTGTGAAGTCCAAGAGGTTCAGAATGGACATCCTCGTAAATTTGAAAAAGAATGCCATCTCCTTCCTTATGATATACATATGGATGATGAAGAGCCCAGAGGTGAGAAAAATCTCACTTGTGTTAGGTAACGAAATAACTGCAGTAAAAAAAGCTGACATGTCAAGTTGAGGTGAAAATATTCACACACAGAACAAAAGGACATCCATTTTCATGATGGCAAGTAGCAAGTAACAGGAATTCAGCACATCTGGTGTTTTACCCTAGAGCAACCCACCCTCAGCACTTTCATAAATGCAAGACAAGAAAACTAAATACATAGGTGCATCATACCAGACATTTCCAAGACAACCAAATGAAGCAGCTATCTCAAAGACTTTATTAGCTTGTCATTATCACACTAATTTAACAAAACCAAGTTCTAGTATCATTCCTAAAGCTCATTGAGGTCTGCACAATTATTTCAGGAGTATAGCTCTGAATGTTCACAATTTTTGAAAGAGAAAAGTTTGCCCTGCGAAAAACAAGTACCTGTAGGTGACGATTGTAGAGATGAGACAGGATTTTTTTTGCCAAATCTACAAAATTAGTTCATCATTTTATCTTTGGGCATGCTTTCAAATACACCACGCATAATTGATGATATCAGCTAAAAGGAATGTTTCTATATATTTAATCTGCACAGCTTCTCACTGCAGTACACATAAGAATACCAAGTGAACCAACACTACAGCTGACAGATAAGCTGTAAGAGGCATGGAGAATGCAAGTAGGACAGGATTTCACTACTCCATGTCCACTTCTTCACATATCATGATAGAGAAAGAGAAATCATCTCCAACTTCATCAGGGTACATTCCACACAGAATCATAACAATAAAATTTCTCCAACACAGGACGTCTTATAACTTCATCAACATGACATCTTTTTAACTGAACTGTCCTTAAAGATTTTTTTATTGCAAGGAAAAATAAATCTCCTATTTAATTCTTCTAATAAAGTCTTCATTTCTGCCATTCAATCCTATGGAAATGAAGAACACAATATTACTCCTTGGCAGGAGCCTTTACAGTATTTGAAGACTGTCATCACGTATCTCCCCAGTCTACTTACCTCTAAGCTAAACACTACCACACTGTTCAACCTTCCCTGACAGATCTGGCTTCCAGACCTCTTGAAGGAAAAGTCATTCCCTCTAGTTTGTCAAAATAGTTTCAAATTCCACCCCATATCCCCAATATGCTTGTAACTTCTCCTAAATTATTGATACTGGCAAGTTCATTAGGTACACTCTTCATTTCAGTATCTTTTAGAACAGTTCACAGAATTATCTCCTAACCTTTGTGTTGGAATTAATTTCTATTTGTATGAATCCTGAGTTAAATAAGACCTTTGTTCAAGAACACAATTTGGGATACAAAAGAAAAAAGGATAAATTTGTGTGAGAAAAGCAGCAATGACTAGCTCCCTAGAAACTGTAATTTTACTTGGAATGCACACAGATGTTAGCTAAACAATAAATAGGTGCCACGATAAACTCATTTGCTAGGTTCATAAATGTATATTCATAGGTAAAACCCCCTGAATTATTTTCTTGGGAAATACACAAATTAATAATACCATCTATAAAATATTTAAAGAAATCTGTCCATGATATTAATGCCCATTCCCTGAATTTTAATATATTAAAAGTGCCAACACTTAATCACATTAACTTCATTACTTCTCTTCCACATTAAACATTATTTTGTCTCTATTCTTTAAAGTAATTATTCATCCATTTGCTAGTCTAAGCACTGATTATTATTTATAGTCGTACTAGCTATGAAACTAGTGTCTTTAGCATTAAAGAAGTCCAGTAATACACCTTCCGTAGTTCATCTATTGCTTTGTCTAAATACTGCTACAAGTTTAAAAACCAGTAATCTATAGATCTATACAGCTTAGGTTGTTGATGGGAAAGTTCACTGTTTTCTTAACCACTGGGAAGTTTCACTAGTCACTAAGCTTGTTCAGTAAGTTTTACCTACTGAGAAAAAAATTAAGATTTTTTTTCCCATTGCAGCAGGGTTGGAACTAGATGATCTTTAAGGTCCCTTCCAACCTAAACCATTCTATTCTATTCTATTCTATTCTATTCTATTCTATTCTATTCTATTCTATTCCATTCTACAGAGAAATGCTCTAGCTGTCTACTCTCAGCTAGAATATCATTTAAATGTTAATAATTAATTTTATACTTCATATTTAATGATAAAATATCTTAGAAATTAGAGCCCTCATTCAGGAAAAGTTAAAACAAATCATTAAATGCATTCATGAGGATATGTGACAAAGTCAATAGAACCTAACAACTTCTGGGAAACAAATTTTCAAAGGGGTTTATGAAGAGAAATATGTCTAATGAGATTTTTTTAAACAAACTCCACAGGTCAGCAGAAACATTGTCCAACTGACACGGGTGTATTTTCAAAAATGCCCAAAGGTTGGAGAAAGACCATATATAATCAGTAGAATCCTTTAAAAATTTCTAGGCTTAACTGTTTTCCTGATAAGGTGATTGGAATTGAGCCCTAATTATGGATGGGAAGACAAGGAAACGACATGCATTATAATGAAAGTACTGCACAGAAATAGCCAAACCAACTTTGAATAAAGTAATTTCAGAGGTGGGAAGTATAAGCAATGTGCCATTCCCAAGTTAATTAACCTGCTGAGAGGCAGAAAAAAATAGTATCATAATATTGCTATACAGGGGCTAAACTAGCATTATCAGCACGGTATTTGACCGAGCTGCCCGTTTGGTGCTAAGCTAGGGATTTTTATCATGATGCTGCACTGCAACTTCTGGATATGTGGTAATATTCCAAATCTATGGGAGAACCTGCATCAAAACTGGCTAATATATACCTTGTGTTTTTAAATGCTAAATCCTGCATTACTCCTATCTTTTTACCATTTGAAAGCCAGCCAGAAGCCTAGCCTATGTGACCTTCATTATATTCCATTTTTCATAGGAATACAAGATCAGAGAAAGATATTCTGAAAAAAAACCCAAACAAAACCCAAGTGTTATTGCAGACTTTCTGCATTTAATTCCAAAAAAAAGTATTATTATCACGAAGAAAAAAATTGTATTATGCAGCTGTATGTTATCTTTTAATCTTTAAACTTTACCTATAACATTTCTTCAGACTTCATGCAATTAATCTTAGCATTTCATTTCCATTTATAATATTCTTTGGCATTTTTGTAAAGAACTAGTGCTTATAATCTCCAATCACTGACACTGTGAAATTATTTTATATGCAGGACTCATTACAATTAGGACCAAGCAGAAAAAAAAACCCACCATTGACTCTGCTAAAAATTTTCCTCAGCCATTTTTTTTTCAATTGAAGAAATTAAAGGGGTAGAGTGCGTACTTTAAAAAAAAAAATCATCTTGGCAATTTGTTCCATTTTACTATGAACCAGAAAATACTGCAAGCTGTTTGATGGTCTCATGATCCAAATCTACTCTGAAGACAACAAAAAAGTACACAAGATGGAAGTTCTGCTTTTTCTTTGTAGAAGCACTGAGACAGTATGCCTCAGAGCTCCTCTAGGTTACATCCATACTTCATTTCAACAGAACTCTTCTGAAGTCCAACAGTCAGCTATGATTCTGTGTATCTCACCATCACACACCCTTCAGCATACAATCTGCTTCTGACTTGCCTGTCTCAAACACACCACTCTAATCCCTTCCCATAAACTATTTTAAAAAGCGATGTCAAATACAGTCCCTAGACTCTGCTCTGAAATCTCAGCAGCTCATTTATCCAGGTTGTGTTAGTGGAAAAACTTGGTCCTCAAGTTTTTCCTGCCATGTATGCCCTCTCTACATGACAGGGCAAAGCCAATTTAAACAACAAAAACTCACAGAAGAACTTCAAGTGGTAGATACCAAGAGACAGGCTTGATACCAGCAACCCAATACCATAATGGTCATGACACTCTGTGCAGAATGCAGAGACAGTAGGTAAGCTCCTTTAACAGAAACAGATGCCACAGCACATAGCCCTTTACAACCCTTAGGTATACCCCAACACAGCCCTGTAGTAAGCCTGTCTTCTAAACTAGAAGAAGAATATAGGACCATGCTTTACAGCTGTAAATTAAAGGTAGCAAGGAATGGTCTCTGGTCACTAGACTAACTAATGTGGAACAGACCACTGTGAAACCTTCTCAAAACAACCAACCTAGCTGGAAAAAGACCCACCATAAACACACTACAGTCTTTGTACTCAGCCAACATCTCTTCAGCACCACCTGTGTCAGGATCCCCTCAATTTTTCATAAAACCCACACATCAGTATATCCCACATGCATTTAGTAATGTGCCCCATGCCAAGCCCTATCAAGATTCGTCCCCTCTGTTGGGCACATGGCGTCAAATGCTGCCTTTAGCTGCTGCTGCTATGCATTAAAAAATTAGCTTTGTCAAGGTTGTGTTGCTCCCAATATTGTTGTCTGGGTAGATGCCTTGTCTTCACAAGGCTCCTTGGCTACCCTCTTTAATATGAAGAAAACCTCTGTATCTAGTCTGGAGATGGAAATCTTCCACAGGCCCTGCTGTGGATGATTTCTAGCAGAAATTGTCCCTACCTGATGCTGTCAGCTATGCAGAAGTGGACAAGGGAGACTTATTGAGGACCTGCTAACAGCCTTTTCCTCCCAAAAATCAAAATCTATAGCGCTGGCTATTCATTCCAGACCATTAGATTGTTTCTCCATTGGTCAGACCCCAAAATACAGGTCCTTACACTATAAGTGAAGAACCTAATTTTCACTGAAGTTGAGGTTTCCAGGCCAGATTGTGCCACTAGGGTACACTGTATTAATGACAAAAGCAGAAGGAAGGACAGGCCCTCTCTCAAGTCCTACACCTTGGGTTGGCATGGTCATTTGGAGGAGGGAACATCCTAAGATCGTGCCCCACATGGGGTCTGGGAAGGTCTCTCCCAAATATCTCAGAATAGTGTAGGCACATGTGGTGAGCTACACAAAAATAACAGCCATGGCAGACATTTTTATTTTTTAATCATAAGTCAGTGCTGAGTAGCCTGCCCCTGCTTAGTGCATGGGAGTGTCTGATCATCAGTGCTGGCAGAGGGGACAAGACAATCTTGGCATAGGTACTGATAGATGAAGAAAAGCAATCTGGCCAGACATGAACACCATTCCTTACTTAGTTTCCTGCAGACTGTAAAGTGGGTGGTCATCTCCTGGCCTCCTCAATACCAAGACTCTGGTTTTCACTGTCCACTTGTGAAAAATCAGCAGATTATTTCACAGCACTTCATAAGAATGGTGTTTGTATAGCACGATGCCAAAGGTGCATCTGGCATGGCCTGGGGCAGGGCACGAAGCCTGCTGGGACGATATTAAAGAGCTGTGCCAGAAGGAGCATGCCAAGGCAGTACAGCCTTAGCTATTCTAGGAACTGAGAGCATTTTAACTGCCAAATCATACTCAGGGAGGATGCTGGGGAGGGATTTGGTTGGCATAGGCCAAATTAATGCCAAGAAGGATTCTGAATGTTTATTAGCACAGAAGAATGTGTGCCAGAGCCAGAAAACATTAATGGCACACTCAAGAGTCGCTTGCATAGACACAACCATGACAGACAAATAACATAGGCCATGTGTCTTCTCCCATTTCCTCATACAATCTCAATGTCGTCATGTTCCAGACTTCCTCTCCAGGTTCATATGTCTTGGTTCATTTCACAAAAAGATTCCAGAGGTTTAACAGTTATCTACATTTATCTAATTACACTGCTTGCCTAGGGATTCTCTTTTTCATGGCTTTTGTTCATTGATTTCTGCTGGTAGAGACTCTGAATTTGCAAGTCTCATTTTGATCTAATGATGCATTCTGATTTAAGTGATAACATTTATATTTTTCCTTTCAATATAGGAATGGATTTTTAAAAATTCAAGATGCAAGTATATCTTTCTGTTAATTTTTTTGAATAAGAAGTCAAAGGCACAGATGGAAGGACTAGGTAATTGATTATCTTTGCAAGTAAAGTAATGGCAACTTGTCCCTGTGATGCAAATTTACTTGCTTAGAAGAAGAAGAAAACCTAAGTCATCAAAACCATTGTTCTGCAATTACAAACAACTGCATGATATGTAATTCATAGACAGATCAGGTTTCACCAGAAAGCTGACTAGAGGCTTGCTTCCACTATACTCCTCAGAATCAGAAGCCTTGTCAGTCCTTCCTCCAATGGTTAAAAACTGTTGTCTAAGTTTAATTAATGTCCAGTTTATACTTTGCATTCTTAGAGATGCAATTGCAAGGTTTAAAATTATGAAAAGTCAGTACTTCTTAATACCTTTTTGTTTTTTCTTCCTGAAAAAAAAACTCCAAAAGAAACAGTACAATCTATTCGCACATTGATTTCTACACTATTCACGTCAACAAAGTTGCAAAAAGTGTTTTTTCAAGGAAAGGATTTCACCTCTGTTCCCATGAATAGTACCAGAATCCAGACCAATTCTGTTTAGTATACACAACTAATTTAATTAAAGCATGGTTTAGTGATATTCTTGAACAGAACACACTGAAAATCTTAGTGCTTCCATGTTAAAGTAAATTAACATTATAGATTTGTATAGCAACACAGAGGTTACCAAAAAGTTCAAAGTGAATAGTGACATAGCTCTAAAACTGTAAATAACAGCTGGACTTTTGAGATTAGTGACTGTGAATAAATCAATGGTAGATTAAAATACCAAAGGTCTTATTCTAAGTGGCAGAAAATAATGTTTTACTGCCACTTGAATGCATTCCAATCTTTCCTTTTGTATGCACTCATTAGATTTGAGACCTTTTTATTACTCAAAAAGAACCATTTCAGTCACTTTTAAAAGTGCTTAAAATGCATATATGGCTGATAGACCATAATGAGATTTTTTCCTAAAACCACTTTGGTCTACAGACTAAATATGTATTTTCAAAAGAGGACCTAAATCTTTATTCATCCAGTTGACCAGAAATTCTACAATGACTGTCACATCAGTTCATATTCCCCTAAAAGCTTTACTCTGCTTTTTCAAGTTGACCATTAATACAATGCTTTTCAAATGAAAGAAAACTCAGAAATAAGAATCCACATCTGCAGTATGCAATGCAGAAAAAAACAGCCCAATATTTACAGGTTTAGTTTTCATTTGTTTTTTCAGTTATCAGGCTGAAGTGCAATGTAAGAATGACCTCTCTATGTCATATGTTTATTCTTTTTACTGTTTTAATTCCTGCACATTCATAGTTACACGTCTTCCTTCAACTAGAAATGTAGATGCAAAAAGGCATGGCTTAGATCTTTGCAACTCAGAATAGTAGAAATATGCAAAATGTGGAACAAAAATAACCACAGGATTGTTATGCAATAAAAAACCGGAGAGGAATAGCTCCTCTAGGCCTTTAGAGCTACTCAGAGCTGTCATTCTCATGCTTCTAAAGAATAACTTTATGTGAGAACTCAAGGCTGGCAATGCACAAATTGAAACCAGAGTCCAACAAGACCACTGACTTAAAAACTGTAGCTTGTTCTCAGGTAAGAAATTATCCCTATGTTTCATTTTTTGCACTTCTTAACTATCCAACTAAACAGGCAGGGAAAACCTAGCTTTCTCAGGTCTACAAATAAGTAATGTACAGAAAAGATACCAAATTCTAAAACAGAATTAATATAATAAGCTGTTCTCCAGTAAATAAGCTTTGGACCTGGGGATCGTGGGTCACAGGATTGAAAGTGCAGCAGAAAAGACAAAACATTCACTTCTGTACAGGCTTCAGAAGGTAAAAGCCTTCTCACACAGACACCAGGGTCTCTGCAGGCTTCAGAGAACAAACTCACAGACTTCGGAGAATTCTCCATGGCTATGGAAGCACAGGTTTTTTCCTTCTACTCAGACAGATTGAAGTTGATAGCAGAGGTATGTAGCAAGGCAGGTAGCATAAGGCTGCTAAATTCTACTATGGCTTTGTGACTACATGCTGGAGTTCTTCCACCCTTGTTGTGTCCAGTAAAGATTTCACAAAGGAGCAAGAGAGGAATAGCAAAGAGGACCAAGAAAAGTTCCTGGACATTACCTTCATCCCTCTAAAACAGGGAAAAAAGGCAGAAGTATTGTGCTGAACACTAAATAAGGCCCATACTTGGAAGTAAGATTGATCTACTTGCAGTTTATGCAAGCATTATGTGGAAACAGATGCAAAGAGATATAATCTATTCAATTCAGGTCTTCCATCATCTACATTCTATTTTAGCATCTGAGAGGAAAAGGAAAGAGATGCCTGCAAACAGTTGTTAAAGACTAATATTGACAACTGTGATACAAGCTGCCCTTCCTGTTTTCTATGTTCCTTTCAACAACAGAAAAACAGGGCTACAGTTTATATTCTACAAAACAGATACACAGCTCCTTTGAAACCTATTGATTGTCCTGTCTTTTAGTTACTTTTGATATTTTAATGATGTCCTGAAAATTCTGATAGAAATTTTTAAAAAACATATTCCAGAAAACTCACCAGGTTAAATACAACCATCTTACTTCAATGTCTTTCTAGAACAGCACAAAAATTTGTTGAAGGACGAAAAATTGTTATGTGACACACATAAAATACCTGTGAAATTCACTGAGTTTATATTTTTATCATACAACATATGTAAAGATATATGATTGGTTTTGTTAAAGTTTAGCTTTGTCTCCAGCATCAGCTGCTTCCAAAAATTTAATCATTCTGCAAATTATCAGAGTGCATTACAAATTTCTGACAAAGTTCAGAAAGCTGTTTTATTTTGCTTAAATAACTCACCATGCAATAACTGTAGCTTTCTGGTACTAGCTGTTTTTAATATTGCTCTTGGTAGTTTATTCTGTGATACATGAAGACCAAACAAAGGAATTAAATCTTTTAGTTGCCTGACATCCTTAATTTAAGCTTGCATGGCCTTGTTCCAAGCCCTGGGAAAAACAGCTTATTACAATTTCAAAACTTGTATCTTGTACCTCCTTGAGATATCCTTGTAATCATCTCTCAGACAATTGCATGCTTACTTTTGGAACATATTTATACACACACAGAGTTCCTCAAGTCCTTGTATTAATTTGGTTACCCTTTGTTATTTTCCCACACGTCTATAATGCTTTCAGTTTTTTATAGCACACACAAAACCATACCAAACTCCAAATGCAGCTTCATAAGACTAATGTTCTCATGTTATGTTTTATATCGTTATTTAAGCAGCCTAGAATTTGTTTGCTTTTTTACTGGTATTTGATGAAACTCTACTATCACCCCCAGATCCCCCTCTTATTTAACCTCTGTACCACAATCACAGAGTCCGTATTTTCTGTTTTTCCTTGTCCTTATCCATAGTTCTATCTAACTGTCCTTTCCTTTAAATTGTATAAGCTTCTTAACTCACTCACCCCCAAAGACAGGGACCTATAGTGCCATCTTGATCTATAGTGAGTTACTGCAAGTAGCTTGTGTTATCTACTACCACACTTTGCTCGTTTGTGTTTGCAGACACAAAATGGCACAGAAAGAACAGGTAACATTTTAAAACATGCATCATGATCAGTAGAAAAATATCCCTAGAGAAAAATCTTCCAGTTTCAAGTTAAGTTTGAGACCCAGACTGATTATTTTTCTCTTAACATACTTAGCAACCATGCAGCAAAAAGCTTAGTAACTCCTGCTTTTTTCAGTAAGCGCAGTGTTCTGCTACAGTATTTCCACTTTCCCGTTTAACACAAACCAAGGCGAAATGTCCCAGAATCATTCACAATAACATAATGAAAAACACGGGGAGCTGCAAAAACATACAAGGATCTACAACATGGCCCTGTCCATAAATTTCAGGAACTACTGGTAACAGTTCAAAGCCGTCTCAAGATCCAGACAACTTCACCCTTGATCTTGCGCCTCTGCATACTTTCCCAGCTTTTGGTTGACTGTCTTCAGGGCCATGAGTCCGCCTTCTTTAAAGCAACATTGAAGGAGACCTACCCTCTCCACAGGTATTACCACACAGCTATCCTCTGTTAATCATCAGACCATCTACATCTTACTGTTTACCTGGATTGTTTTCTAAATCAGCTACGTAATAATCTTCCTTTCCACATTAGTCTTTCAATAGCCTATACACCTCAATAGTCTTCACTCCTCATTCTGCCTGGCCTGCAATCATTCATAATATCTGCTTTCTGAGCAAAAGGTTTGTTATACTGAGAAGCTAACAAGGCCCATCATGAATGGTTTTCATAAATGTACAAGCCTGTTGCAGAGCCTACATTTATAACTGTTACTTTCATACATGCTACCACACAGTATTGCTATGATGATGCACCTGAAAGCACAACTTACTGTCTCAGAGGTCTGGAATGAATATTAAGCCTCTCCCCTCCCCACCGCCCAAGTGCAAAGAACTGATCATTCCAACTAAAACAAAGCTACACATCTCTAAGTAATGAACACTAGTACAAAAGTATCCATTATTTTCCTCTCATAGCCCTCTAGGGAAAGTGCAAGTTAATAAGAATTTAATCGGCAGATTCTGTAATTCCATAGCACTGGAATATTTCACAAGAAATTTCAGTCAGCTGTACTTTCCTTGCATCAGGTGGTAATAGCATTTCAAAATTCATTAGTTATTGTACTAGCTTACATGTGCGAAAGCAGGTTATACACATTAGCAGTGTTTCTCTCAGAATAATTCTGTCTAGACAAGTTTTACTCCTAGTCTTAGTTGTGCATTTTTTAGAATGTCTGCTACTTCTGTCTTCACTTTGAAAGAAAAAAATCCTCTAAGATGCACTACTGTCTTTAACTAAGATGAAAGATAAATGTGCATCCCCATTCATATGAAAGTGAGAAAACATAACCCTCCATAAAAAGATAGCTGAAGTGAACTTCAGTTTTCAATGACTGACTGACACGAAGATATAAAAGCACACTGCATAAAACCATGAAGGTCATGTAAAAATGAGTTGTCGTATTACACTATTGCAATCTTCAATGTTCCTTTTATATTCTAGATATTGGCCACTGTTCAAAAAGTAGAACAGAGCTCATAATGCTCCTGATGTAGTTTACAAGGAGAGGTGGAAGAAAGATAGGGATACTTGTCTTTTATTTCCAAAATAGTTTTTAGCAACTAAGGTGCATATTATGCTGTAACACTGTTGCTGTTTTCCTCAGGTATGACTACAATCCCTTTTCTAAATTTCTTACTCCTGAACATAGTAGTGTGTAATTCTTTTAGATATTTTGCCTTTCAATGAATTTTAAAATACAGACTACATTTGGGAAAAAAAGAGCCCAAGATACACACAATATATTAGGCAAACTGTCTAAAAATCCATTTGCAAGTGTTATTCCTGAAAACACCAATGAAGATGCAAAAACTGTCTGCATTTCTTACATCTACACTCCCAATCTCATTTCTTAAATTAAGCCTCACCCTTTACAGTTAGGAAAAGCTGCAACTGCACTAGCCATAGAGATATGTTCAATCCATATTTTTTTTTCCCTCCTCTCCATAAGCATCTCTGCTTCTGTAACTGAAATCTAGGTCTTTAAGTTTGCTGTTGGATTTAAGTTTCTCTTCTTTTTGATGGATTGATAGAGAAGGTTTTCTGAGGTTTGGGGTGAATTTCTAGTGTATTTGTTCAAGTAAGGAATTGATAGCAGTGGTTAAAAATGCCAGACATAATACTGGCAGATGCTACACAAGCTTCCCTGCAGAGCTCTGCAAATGCATTTCAGTCCTGACCTATAACACCCCTGCTATTCTTGATCTGGACCTCTCCTGTGCAGGGACTGACAGAAGTTATCTGGTGATGTGGCTCTGTGCTTTGGACAGAGAGCCTCTAAGGACTAAATAAGACACCCCAAAAGTCATCTTCACTTGTTTGCTAAGCCAATTATATGATCAGATCTAGATTATGCAAAAACTAATAGGCATTGTCATGAGTCAGTAAATATGAAATTGTTTTTTAGCATCTGGACAGAGTGTTTAAATGGTAAAAAAAATTTACTTTAAAGGTTATTCACAAACACACAGAAAAAGAAAGAAACCTATACCCCTCCCCCAAAAGGAAAGGTGCTCGGAATTAAGGCATACAAAAGCAGTATTTTTTTCTTACAACTATGTAATATCTTTACATTCTGCATACAAAATCCCCATGGAGAGTTTCAGCTTGTGCTTACAACCGACCCTGTCCCATGGAGTCACTGGTGTACTAGTGCTGTTTACTCAATGTGCCAATTATACAATGTTTCAAATTATCTCCTCGAGACAGTAAAAAAGAAAGTTTGAAGTGCTAGAAGCTATACATAAAGGATGTTTAATGAGAAAACATTATTGAAAAAAAGAATTCTGTCAGGAGTGCTAGTTCGAAGTGACCTGGATGGCCAAGCACTTCCTGTCCGTTGTCTGTGAGAATGTAGAATACATCAGGGACAGCACAGAAAATACATAGAAACAGACCAGCAGCATATCTTCACTACTATAAGCTGCCAGAGATGTCTTGATGTCAGAGCTATGACAGTTTACACCTGCTGAGGATTTCTTCCTAGTGCAGTAAGCAAACTATAGCACAAGTCAGGGCAGAAAAGGAGATGGATCCCCAGATGCTTATTATGTAACTGCATGTTTACATTATTTCTTGACATGCAAGTTAAGCACATCAAACCTTTGTTTCTGTTATCCTGGTGATACGGCAGAGTTCTGCACCTTAAGATATAAAATTTTAATAATGATTTAGCAGATTTCAAAATCCCTAATGAACACAGTGCCCTTTTCTTGGGAATAATATTCTACTACCACATTCAAAGTACGCATATTAAATTTCTTTAGATATCATGTAAATGACTAACTTATAAAACTTTGAAAATAAAGTACTTGCCAGCAAAATAACAACATACTTAAAGTTTTATTTGTGTGAAGAGTGCAGTGTGTCACTGCAAACCAAACTAAGATTTTAAGTACACTTTCTTCAAAAGACAGAAGAAACTATTGAAAAGGTATTTACAGCCAATACCTGTGTGATGCAATACTGGATGCCACCATGGGAAATAAGCAAGACACTGAATCTGAGTTATCAATTACTCTAAAGTACAACATCAAAGTCAATCAGTAACACGTGTTCTTGGTTAATCAATACAAATAGAGAAACTGTAGTGAAACCTTACACTGAAGACATACTTTTATCTCCAAGTCAAGAACTAGCTGAATGCTGGGTAACTCCTAACGTATACAATATATATATTTTTTTTTTCTTAATCTTGCAATCTTTAAATGTCTACAATTCTCACTGAGATGGCAAGAAATGCGTAAGTAAGAGTTTTGTACCTGTAACACTTCATTTGAATTAATGGCAAATATGAAAAGTTTTCAAAACTATTTCAACTCTATTTGTGTCCTACAAATCTCATGCTAACATTTACTCTATTTTTTTGACAGTATAGCTACAATTCAATATTTCAGGATGTTACATTGAAAATATATATCATAGAGTAAGTCTCTTTTGAATTATGAAAAACAATGCTCACAGAAAACATGGAAACACTAAGCAAAGAGAATAAATAAGTTTCTGCACCTAGAACATTATCTCATTTCCCCTGTTTGTGGCCTAAACAAATTCAGAGAGCCTGGTGGCATTCTTACTCCATTCTGGTTACAATTCTTGTCATAAAAAGCATGTCAATATTTAAATATTTAGTAAAAATCTCTGCAATCTAGATATATAGCCCTTCATAATAGATTCTGATACCTGCCCGTGCTTAGAAAGACAATAAAGAACAGACAGCCATTTAAAACTGATAATACTTTAAAAGCCCATAAAGGCAGTTATGGTGTGCTGACCTTGGCTGGCAGATACCCATCCAGCTGCTCTCGCAGTTCTCCTCCTCAGCATTGTAGTGGGAGAAGATAAGATGAAAAAGCATATGGGTCAAGAGGAAGACAGGGAGATTACTCACCTATTACCATCACGGGCAAGACAGACTCAATTTAGGGAAAATTATTTTATAGCCCCTCAAGACACAGTTGGGATTTTGAGAAACAGAAAGCTAAAACACCTTCCCCCTATCCCTCTTTTTCTCATGCTTACAGTTGTGACCCCACACTAGTAATAATGGTAAATACGAAAAGTTTTCAAAACTATGTGAACTCTCTCCATGTCCTGTCAATAACATGCTAATCTAAAAACTCCTTCACTCCTTCATTCCCAACTCCTCTAGGAATGGGGGTTACTGTCAACCCACAACAGATCCCACCTGCTGCTTCTTCCCCCTCACACTTCTCCCCTCCTCCCGGATAAACCTGCTCCTGAATAGGGTTCTCTCCACAGAGGCAGCATCCCCTCGGCTGAGGGGCTCAGCTGTGTCCTGCGGTGGGTGGGCTGGAGCTGGCTGGGACCCTCTGTGTCCTGCCCAGGGTGGCCCCAGCCGCTTCTCACCGTGGCCGCTCAGCAGCCACCCGCTGACACTGCCGAAACCTACACACATACACCCTGCACAGCAGTATCTAAGAAGATAACATTTCCTCTGATCTCACTCTAACTGAAATCAGGACAATAACAAAAATAAGCAAACCAAAAAAAAAAAAAAAAAACCCTCAGCCAACCAAACAAGAGAATATAGAGCCCTCCCTCTGACAACCCCTGCATCAACACACACACCTAAACAAAGCCTGTCTGTATGATATTTCTCTATGTAGTAAGGATCCAAAACAACAAAGGATGTTAAGCCTACGTAGCTTTTGGGACTACTTCCTACCTTAACCTTGAAAGCTTTTTGCATTTTTCCCAGCTTACTTCGTTTTCAGGTATTTACTCCATTTTATTTTGTTTTCAGGTACTTACTCTATTTCCTATCTTCCACTTCATCTTTGCAATCCATAAAGCACGAGCACCACCTCATCTCTGGATAGATAACACAAGTGAAGAAAATGAACTACAATTAGCCAAGTGTCTTACCCACTAAGCTGCAAAAATGAATACCGCTACTGTTGAAGAAACATTTGTCGCACACAAGGTGGCTGCTTTGCATCCAACACCTAACCGTGCTCTCTGCAGCAGCCTCCCTCATCTCATGGTGACAGTGCATTCATTTCAACTTCAACCCTTTATGAATAGCAAAGGGGACTGTAATTGTAAGACCACCAGTTTCTCCCAATCCTTTGTCTGGAAAGAGCAGAAAAGCGCACTGTTTCCATCAAAACCATTAAAGAGGCAAGAATTAGGAACTATAAAGCATGATACAAATTTGAAATCAATAACAGGAATACATAACTTGCCACCTAGATATAAATGAATTTTACTCCTTACATATCCTAACCCAAAGAAAACACTGAAGTACAAATTTGCCACATGACTGAATTTACCCTATTTTTTCTCAGTTTGTTACACAATTTATGACAAACGTTTTCTTAGTGAATTGATTACATAGTTTACATCACTCTTCAAGATGATACAGAACCTTTATTATCTCTCCATGGGATTGCCATTCTAAATATTTTAAAGTTAGAAATAGCATAGTGCAATCATTACTTTTACACAAGTGCCCTGTAAAACATATCTTTTGCTATTATTAATTTAGGATGTTCTGAACCATATACTCAGTCGTTCAGAAGGCTCTGACGAATTAGAAAATCATTGGTTAGATAACTGGCAAAAGAATATATTTCCCTGTCTAGCAAAAGAATATATTTCCCTGTCTAGCAAAACAACTTATGCACGTATAGTGTTAAATATATTATTTCTTTCTAAGTTACTTCTCAAATTTATACCTACTTTTTTATTTTCATTATTCATCTAGAATGAAGCGTGCTACATTATCTGCATACATATTAATTCAATCTGATACTGTCTCCCACTTCACTAAAAGCTAGGTTCATGTGAACTCTGTTTTTAAATTGCCTGACCTCAAAGTGAGAAACTGTTAGTTCACAATTACAGGTCTCCAGTTGAGTAAAGATAATTCTTCACAGCTTTGTGATACAGCATCCCTGAAACTGGTTTGCTTCTGCTTATCTAACTTATTTTCAAATGTACAAAAGAACACCTGATAGAGAATGCTGAAATCTCATGTGTATTTTGATTGAATAAAAAGTAAAACTCAGGAGAACAAGAAACACCCAGTTTATTTAAGTCAAAACGTTAGAAGTGACCTGCTAGCAGGTCTGAGAACTAAGTAAGTAAGTGTTCACTTTCAAAGCTGAATTTTAGCCTGTCTGAAACGTGCGGTAGGAAATCCTGGAGATGAATCATTCACAGACTGTACTGATTATGTACAGCTTGAGAAGCAGCAGTGAAAAATTTCCTGTGTATCCAAATTCTGTTCTAGACAGAGCAATATCATTTTATTTTGAGACTCAGGATTTCGATGAAAGAAAACGAAGTAAAAACATGCTAAATAACATTATGGAATACCAGTGATTTGGACTTTTAGATGCAGGATGGTTACTGAACAATATATTGCTAATATTCGCATTAATTTAAAGAAACAACAGGAACCAATCTACAGAAGTCTAACCTAGACCTATAAACAAAGACCAAAAAAACATCACACCAAAGGTTAGATTATTGATCAGTAGTGTTGCAGTTCATTAGTTACCTGACAGCTTACTTTAAATGCACATGTGGCTCAACTTGTTATGTAACTCAATTCAAACATTTAAATGAAAAAGAAAGAAAAAAACAAATACCTTCACTTTTGTAAAGCCACTAGACATCTCAGAATTCTGAGATGAAAGAAGTAAAAGGCCAAATTTGACTACACTAGTCAAAGATGCTTGCCTTAAAATAAATGGCAAAGCAACAAACCTCCATTTGAAGAGTCCCATCTTCCAGAGGAAAATATAAAACTCATATGCCTCAATATCCATGTAAGAAAACCCATAGACCGGATACTGCAAGAAGCACCAGCAGCCAAGCAGAATGGCAAATGTTTTAACACCTATTATTTCAGCTCCTCCTGTCAAGCTTTCCCTGGACTTTAGTCCTTTGTGGGTGATTTGCAGGAGTTCTTTAGCCAGTGTAATGGGCAGGGCAAGAAAATGTTGATTTAATAATACTGAGAAAGGACAGGATCTGGAGGCATTAGCAGGGATAGTCTGAATATGACCTTACTCATTTTATCTCCCTATACACTCATCTGAAATACAGGTTATTTGATTACCTTTACTATCTCATAATGAAACATAACTAATTCTAAGTCTATCAAACACTGCCAACTCCTTATGAATAAGCTTTGCCCCAAGATTGTTTCAAATTAGAAATTCCCTATAGCAGAAATAGCAGTCTTGGCATAAATTTCTAGAAGTACTAGAAAAAATGTGCTTTAAAGATCTGTGCTTGTATTGCCAGTCAAATTTTGTACTGCTGGTGGCTTAAACAAACGTAGAGATAAAAAAGCAACAGATGAAGGTAACTGGTTAAAGTAATTTATCTCAAAAGACAAATAGCAAACACTGAATTGCTTATTCTATTTCAGAGAGGATTTGTCTTGAAAATCACCTTCTTTTTTCCTTACTCAGGTTGCTGGTGCAGCTGGAAACTCAGATGAAAAATTAGCTAACAAACAGTCCCCGAGACACATTTGTTCAAAACCTGCTTCATCTTCAATGGACACCTGAGGAGAAACTAGTTAAAAGCTTGACAGATTCAACACACGGCAAAGCATCTTCTCTTGGCAGTGCTTTAAATTGCTATGAGGGAGGGTGTATCAGTGAATCAGAGGTCAGTAGAAGGGAAAAAAAAAGCCACTATTACCTCCTTGCAAGAAAAAAGACTCAGATACAGAATCTCTAAAGTTCAGAAAACTACAAAATTTTCCAAATTAATTAAAAATCTTAAGCAAATCTTCGTTATCTGTCGAAACATATATTCTAAGAGTGATTTTACATGTAGTAATAGTTTCACATCAAGGACAGATCCTCCCAATTCATACCTCTGACCTTCAGAAGAGTCAAACTTGGAACAGCATTCCAGAACAGTCATCCTTTAGATGCAGGAGAATAAATAACCCGATTTTTAAAATACAGTTTGATAAACTGGTGAACAGGAGTATATGATATGCTCAGATGTGATAGCATAGTCCTGTGCTTGATGACCCAAAGAGTTCTTTTCAGTTCTGTTTCTTAAATTTCACTGACATATACAAATGCAAGAAACGTCCACGACTATTCAAATACAAGTGGATCAGATTTAATGAAGTATGGATTAGAGACTCTGAACAAAAAGGATAGTATGTTTGCAAGGTATCTGCAAGTATAACAGAAAACAAAAAAAAATCAAATTAAATAGGATTGCCTGAATAACTCTATTATAATAGTAATACCCTCTCTAATATTTGTTATTTCTTCATTATCTTAGTTCAGGCCGTAAGCAAGTCTTCTCAAGTTGAACATCAAGTAAGGTGTTTCTCCTACTACCCAGATCTTCACTTTACTTAAAACCAACAATCACAATCTGGCTTTACTATAAATCAGAGGTCACTGGTGTTGGAGTGGCCTTGTGCCAACAACCTTAGAATTGGCGTGGACTGAAGATGTACTTAAATACTTGGCCAATATACAATAATAACAATAAATAATTTTAAAAGGGTAAGTAGGGATTATGAAAGGGCCTGTGAGTATAAGCACTTTTCACTTCACAGTCTTTCTTCCATAGCCCTCTTCAGAAAGGGAATAGACAAAGATTATAGGCATAAAGTTCTAGAATGTATAAAAAACATTCTTCTACAGACGTTCTGAACCCTGCCTTTTCTTCCGTGGGATACTGCCATATCACCCACCCTGCAAGATGGAATGAGTGTGCATATAGAAGCAAACAAAACTCTTCACTTCTTTCTCCTGGATATGAAAAAGGCCTCTATAGGCAGAAACATGCACAGAAAAAAATGATAAACTAAATACAAAAAGAAACTTCCTGTTCCATTCGCAGCTGGATCAAAGAGCATAAGCTTCCCACAAGGACGTCAGAACTGAAAAGGAACCAGGTGCATTTGGACCACTTCAATTTTGTTATTCTGATCGGAAATTCAGATTGTTCCATGTGCAGAATCTACATTTACATTCAGGTTTTAAAATGTTCTTTTCATAGTTAAAGATGCTCAGTGAGTTCACTGTCAGTCAGTTTCCTTTTTTTATATATGTATAAAGCAATGAATAAAATTCTGTATTGATAGGTAAAAAGGAATGCAAATGTAAAGGAATCGTTTATCCCCTTTGACTAATCAAACCATGAATTTGCTGGGGGGGGCGGGGG
>NW_015090926.1:4280577-4310685 GCF_001431845.1 Calidris pugnax
GGGCGGGAGGCCGGGGGGAGCAGGAAGGGGGAGCTGGGGGACATTTAATTTTCATTACAATCTAACTACAATTATGAGTTGTGTCACTACAGCAATGAGTCAACCAATTTGGTTTAATCTCTTTGTACTCACAAATTGTACCTATTTATGCCTGACAACAACCCAGCACACTTTTTGTTCCAAAGAGTAAAAAACTCCAAAGTATGTTTTAAAGCTCTTTTCAAGAGACAGTTTGACTTATTCTCTTTTTAACTTCTATTTCCTGCTTTCCAACCTACCTGAATGCTAACGTGCAAGAATCCAAGCACCTGACCAGCTGAAAAAGCTGCAGGAAAGGCATGTGGTGTCCTACAGCCACAGGACAGATGAATATATGTGCAGTTCCACGATGGGTATGCCTTCAGATGAGACAGGCCAACTGATGGACAGCAACCATACTGCCAGTCTGATGCCATGGAAATGTATCCTCAGACAAGTTTCTTTGAGCTTGGATTTCTCTCTAACAGATACAGGCCTGGCTGTAGTGCCGTAACACAGCACCTTTCTCTTCAGAAATAGTCGGAAGCCAGAGACATATTGTAGAGCTGTGCTGGGAATGTGTTACAGTCAATCTCTGTGTCAGAGAATTAGGAGGTGAGGTGTAAAGAGTGAGTCTCACAGCCACAGCATGGGAACTTTACAGGTTTTTCTTCTGGAAAGAGAAAAGATTAATGGTTATGAGTACCTTTCATTTCTGGAGGCAAGTCTGAACAATAAAGCCTGTTCTCATATGTCTAACTCCAATCTCACACTAGAGAGAAGACCATAACTAATATTTCCAGTGAGGCTATGAAGAGTCTATGCCTGAAAAAGGCAGGCTCCCTCTAAAAATCATGATAGAGTAGGCATGAGGAAAGATTGGCTCTATTCCATATTCCACTTCTAACACAGAGCTCATTTAACTCTTTTATAATAGTATTACATTCAATTGTCCTGAAACAAGTTTGAAATGGGTATTTTAGTCCAAAAGCTGCTTTAGTGAAGGGAACTAGAAGTCAAAACTATTAATCTGCCTCTCCTCATTAATCATAAGGCAGTTTATATGCTCTGACCATATGCATTCTTAATAAAAACAGCATTAGCAATCACAGGAATTATCCGGTTTTAATAAATTTTGTAATATTTACATTTTCAAATAAAATGGATAACAGGTGTGTTCAGCAAAAAAGATGCTTTTTTTTCCTATGTAAACCTTTAAAATGCTGTCATATTAAGGACCTACAATACTTCACCTTGATACCAATCATCACAAACTTAAGTTACTAATTATATTAAGGAAATTTTTTTTTAATTCCTCTACCTTAGTCATGATTTTATAGAATTGGTGCATAATGATTCACCATAATCTTTCATTCATTTACTATGAACAAAATTTTTTACAAGCAGAAAGCAATTATTTCACTTCTACAGTATCTTACCTAAGGATCTCAAAAAATTAAAAATTGTCAGCTAATTAATTCTAACAACATTCCCATAATTTGAAAAAGGTTATAAAAGTATCACTTCAGCCACCAGCAAAATGCCTTATCCTCTGATGTGAAATGCAATAGCTGACTGAAAGGTCTCAGTAGAATAATATTTTGAGTCTTTTTCTACCATGTGCTCAGCAGTCTCTATTATACAGTTTTAGATTGTTTGGGATCTTACAAAGTCAGACATTAAATGACTTCAGAGAACACATACATTTATGTAGAAAGGGTCAAAAAACACATGTGGTTCTCTACAGAAGGCATAGACTTAAAAAAAGTAAAAATTTGGAATTAATACAGACTGTGCATGTTCAGCCAGATGTCCTTTTCATGTTAGCAAAATGACTTAGCCGTAATGTTTGTTACTTTTACATTCTGGGACCCTTTAGTGCAATTATCGCACTAGTAATTTAACTGTTACACCGTCAACGTGCAAATACTAGCTTAAATTGCTAGCACATGGCAATATTTGTAGGTTTAGAAAAGACATGATAAGTCACATGCTTCTGGCAAGCACTTTAAAAAAAACAGGTTGCCTAAACATACATTTGGCACAGCTAATTATAGAAACACAAAACTAAATTAAATACGAAATACAGGAGCGCAACAGATTACATTCTTGAACCATCCTGATTTGCATTAGGTAAAAACCCCAACACATCTCAAGAAATATGGTCAACAACCCACCCCATTTCTGAAAAAAAAAAAAAAAAAAAAACAAAAAAAAACAACAACTTTTTTTTTTAAACTTCAGTAAATTTTTCCACACAACCTTTCTTACGTATTTCCCCCCTTTTTAGAAAAAAAAAAAAAAAAAAAAAACATCAAAAAATGAACATTAAAGCACTAGGGAAAGAACTGTCTGCAAAGCTATTCCCAATGTATCGAATATATGAAGCTTGTATAAATCTAGAAGCACAGGTTATAATTCTCAGTGATTCTGCAGACTCTGCAGCACCACTGTAGCCACAAAACAGTCACTAGCCAAATTTAAATGACAGACTATCCTGCAGGCCTCAGGTCTAGTTTACAACTACCTTCAAGTTTGTTCCATGTCTAGATTTGGCACGAAACTCCGAAAACACCTAATCTTTTCTTACAAAGAGGAAAGAAAATGCACAAGTTTTTCATTTGGGACAAGCTGAATCCTTTGTGCTAAACCATGTGCTATGCTTTCTGAGGGGCGCGGTATGCTCTCTGAGAGGCAAAGCACACAGGAAAAAGTTCCTGACGCCTTTAGTCATGCCGCATTTTGAATTGCTCTAATGTAAAACAGGCTCTCAACAGTGCTGATGGACCGCACAACATTGCAAAGCCACACAGACCCCTCCTTTCATTCAGTCTGCAGTCTCTTCCTTTTCTTTGTTCTCTGGTTTGGAAGTGTATGGAGACACTGCATAGAATAGGTGATACATATTCGTATGGCCTCCTATGTTTAATTTAGATACTGTAGTTACTATGGCTTTTCAGATTTTGAGAATCGTATGTTGTTTAGACCTCATACTGTTTAGGAATGCCAGACCACGACCCCCTAGAAAGACAGCTGAGAGGTCACTAAAGCTTAATCAGTACCATAATCACAGTGCAGTTCATTCCCTGAGAGAAGAACTCTCCCCTGTACCTCCAACAGCCACAGAACACAAAGATCAGAAGAATGACCTCTCTGGTTCACGGGTCTGACTCGGCTCCTGGGCCAGTCTTCTAAAGCGCTGTCAGTGTGTGAGCCACTTACTAAGATCCTGAATAACAGCCTATAGGGTGATCATGAATCATCATGGCAGAACTCAGCAAAAGACAAACAGTGTGAAGCAGGTGTGAGCAGAAGAAAGATGGGGGGGAGTGGGGGGAGAAGAGTACAAGTATATAGGTGAAAAGGGTATTACTGCATTTGCCTTCTCCTGTCCTTTTTTCCTAAATGAATTTTCTTGGCATCTGTTTTCTTTTTTCCAGCTACTTTGTGCCTCCTCAAACACTGTAATGCAAATGGCGATATTAAAAATAATACAGAAAATCTGCAAAAGGACAACTTCTGCCTCTTCTCAGAAGGGACCAAGAAATACTTTTGCCCTCCACCCTCAAAGCAGGGAGGGAAGCATAGCAGAGAAGAATTTTCTTGAATCTTCTTCAATCATTTTTCTAACATGCTGAAAATGTGCCTCCTGCTTTCATCTTCCCTGTCTCTACTCCTTCCCAATGTTTGCTTTGTTCTTAAGATAAAATGGTGCATATCATTAACAGTCTTTAATGGACTTACTATTGTTTTGATTTTTTTTTTTCTTTCAGCACTGTAGTTTGTACCTGCAGCTGCTTACAAAGTATTTCAAACAACCTTAAAACAAGTGGCCTGAATGATTCAAGATTATTGGTAAGGGCACACAGAGCCTTTCAACTCCGTAAGACAAATTAAAATGCATCATAAGAGGATAGTGATGAAAGCCATAAGCAATTATGTCCTAAAGTTTTATATGAAACAAATGTGGTGTGCTCAGTGATCTACTCCATATTGAGAAATCCACTACATGTGGCACTAGTTAACAGGACTTGGCAGTCTCCAAAGAATGGCTGCAGAACCAGCCCTTTGTGAAATGAATTGCTCTTTTAGCCCTGAAAGAGGTGCTTTAGCTCAGAATTTACACAGTACATAAAGATGTGTTAGGTAACGGCAAGTCTTTATGCAGAGTGGTAAGGATGTGGACCAATTCCATGACCACTTCACTCTTCTTTGCTGCTCAGAGATCTCTGTGAAGTTTAACAGTACGAATATTCATAGTACCAGGTGGTCTGAAATTTAACTACACAGAGGATGGAGTGGGAGGGAAACGAATAACCTTTACCTTCACTGAAATAAACTGTATAATGCAGTTTAGTCAGAGTATTTTATTTTTTTTCTAATAGTGCTTCCCTATTTTTACAAAGGCACCGCCAGAAGGCAGCCCTGATAGCTGACTCCAGGAAAACAAAGGTGCCAAGAGACAGGGAAAAAGGGGCCCTTTTGGACTGAGCCAGCAAAGGGAAAGATATAAACAAATACAACTTGTGAGTGCCCAACCCATCTGGCCACAGGTGCCTCACAATTATCCTTCCTGACAACGCTGTAGAAGAGAATGCAGAGAGATTATCTCAGTCCCTGGCTGGTTACTTCTACCAGCCCTCATACTATTGTTCTGATATATTAGATCCTTTACAGCTAATGTCCCCAGACCAAGGACACTGCCCTCTGAAGAACTCTGTAAGAAAATGAGCACTCCATGTAGCCGTACGCTTTACATATCCTCAAACAGGTTTTAGGCATATGTCTTGCTTCCACCAGAGACCCTTTAATTATTTCAAAGGCAGAAAATGAAGTATTAAGGGGTGCCTGGTATGCCTCACATCAACCAATGTAAAGACCAAAATAATATGTTAATATTTTAGACAATTTTGCTCCTAATTTCTTATGTCATATGTTTATGCAATCAAAATCTAAATTCAGAAAAGCAACACTATTCAGAGAACAACACAACATAATATGTACTTTGACACAAAGCAGGAATGAGGATCAAATGCAATAGATCAGAATAACCACACTCAATAATTCAAATTACCCAGTAATTTTAAAAAGGTAGAGTATCTTATGGTCCATAATTCTATGCATCACCTGCTATTACACTTCCATTTTTCACTCAAACAAATGTTCCCTGCAGATATGCAACACCTGCACTCCAATACCTAGTAAAAGTGAGATTCTTATGGAAGCTTTATAGGTAAACTCTAATCATGTAGTGATTATTCATATTTCATGCAAAGTGCCTAAAAAGTTCAGAGCACAAAAGGGAATAATACCTAAAACTATCATAGTAAATTAAATTCTTCTTTGCTTCCAGCACTCTTAAAGAGTTTTAAGCACATTTTAGGTTTGCGAGAATAAACACTGACAATTTGTTTTTCAGAGGGTTTGGGTAAATAAAGCTATCATTAAATCCGCCCTGAGTACAGTCATCTGCAGACTTAGACACTCAGAGAAATGCTCTGGGAACCTCTGAATGCTCCTTGAAATGTTAAACATATAAGGTTCCTCAGACATGTTTTTCTGAGGTCTTGCACAGCATGCAAGTAGCAAAGGATTTTGCGCCCATTTTTGCCATTCCTGTGCATTGTGCACCCTCTACTGGCAAAAAACCCCATACGTATTCAAACCGTTTCCAGGCTTTACTGTCAATGCAAGAAAGACCTTTTATTAAATGTATTTTTACCTATTTTCGCAGGTATTTCAGCTCTCATATTTTGTGCCACACAACAGCTGAACATACTGAAATGAAATTTTAATTAAGGTATTAACACTTTAAGTGGATTGTCACAATGCTATTATCGTGCCGTTTGTATGTGGTTTCATGAGAATTCTGTTGTAATCAAGGTCATTCTTGCAATGTCTATATTAACATTATACGTACTTACCCATAATCAATAATCAGCTCTCTTAGGCCCTCGAAATCTCAAAGTCCAGTCCATCTATGGTGGACACACTGCAATATCTCTTGGATTAGAACAATTTTTATGTAATTTGCACAATGTTGAATATGATTTTGTCTGGATTTTCTGATGTAACTAGAACACAAAGTAATGATAACCAGGAAGTCCAAAAGTGATAGAAAAGAATAAAAAAATAATCTAAACTCATCAGCCAAGGACTAATCCTAACTATACAAATAAAAATAACAACCCTATAAGTATACCTTAAAAAGTAGTTGTAAGCAAATTCAAGATTCTGGATGAGACAGCAGCAATGAAAGCACAATTCAAATTACTGCTCTCAATTAGATTAAGGCATTCAGAGAAAATACATCCTTACCCTAAGCCAGAGGGATTGGTAGATGTCTTATAGAGGGTTAAGAGATGCTTACACTGGATATACACAAAAAAGCTTGCAGCTGGGCTGTAGTGTGCCTGTATCAGACAGATGCACCCTGAGATGGCAGAACTCTTGTAATTTCTATAAACCATTAAACCAAAGCAAAGAGAAGATTATATCTGATTAACTTCTACTAAAGATTGTAAGTAGTCATGTTGCACTGTTAATTTATACTAACAGGACATAGAGGCCTAGTTTTAGAGATGTACATACTCAAAATGAGTTGATAGATACATGCACACTTCACACCTCACCAGTAAAAAAAAGATTTTGCTGACTTGGACAAAACAAGGGTCTATTTTTGATGCTACTACCAGTTTTTCAGACAATCTGTACCATGAATTGCATGCAGTTGTTTTCATAAATATGTTTCATTCAGCAGCATGCAGCATTTGAACTGTTTCCAAAAGTGGAATTAACTCCATTCTTTGTTTTGAATAAATCTGTGTTCCCATAACAATTGATTACAACATTGCCTTTATAATAGTTAAAATGGATTACCATTAACATCAATGTACACCAACTCAAGCATTTATATAGTATTTATAGAAAGGGGCCTGATCCCAAGCTTCTATAGAATTAATCAGCTTTGTAGCATATGATTGAAAAAAACATTTTAGCAAATACCACATATAATAATACTGTTAAAGCTACTGTTTCGGTATTACAGTATAATGACTTTATGTACTTCAAAATTATGAATCTTACTTGTATGTATTATGGTCATAAAAATAAGCTACAATCTCTAGCCTCTTATGTGTGTCATAACATTTCTAAATTTGTACATAAGAGGAAAATGCAGCATATAAACTCTCAGGCTTGTGAGCAAAATTGTTACACTTTCATACCTAGCTTTCTAGTTTCAATGTCTATCAACTATCTGTAAAATAAACAGGCTTTTGTAAACATGTAGTAATTATTGCTTATGCCTTTTTTTTTTTTTCTCCCCCCGCCAAAACATCTCATGTCCTTTGGAACATCTTCTACAGTATTTCTTGTAATCAATGCAAATACCTAACTTAAATTTCTTTAGGCTTTTTAAGCATAACTGGAGATTATGTGAATATTCACAGGGTACATCAACTTGTTTTTATCCTGATACTTTTCCTCTCTTATCTTTTGCAAATGGCTCTCCATAGTAACGAGAATGAAAAGCTTTCCCTGGCAAGTACTGTTTTGTGTCAGAATTCAATTAAACAAACCATCTGAACCGACATTTCAAAAACAAAACATAATTCAGTATTTGCAAAGAAAGAGTAAATCACACTCAAGATCAGGGTCTATACAGATTCTGTACATGTTTCAGATAGTGACTTTAACATACAGAGCAAATGCATATCATACATATGTGGATATATAGAGATAAAAACACGCACACATTGCTTTACTGTCTTTCAGCCTATTTTGTTTGCTTTGTAGGATGAGAAAAGCATCCATTCTGTATTGTTCATACATAAGTGATCTTGGTGTCACTACCTTACACATACACAAAACCAGATAAATACACACTACCTAGCTTCTGTATTGCAACCACGTATTTTGTAATAAAATTGAACTAGCATACTCATTGTCAAAAATGTATTTGTTTACACATGAAATCTCTTTATCTGGGACAATATTTTTGTTTGCTTTAAGCTCTTCAGAAATTGGACTGATCCACTGGTTTGTACTGTCTCAAATCTCATCAAAACCCTCTATTCTCAGCCCCTGCTGCTAATTTGCAATGGTGAACAATGATTCATGTTTGTAACAACTCCCCTAAATTGTTTGCACTCAGACAAAACTGCATAATTAACCATTAATTTTTTTTTTTTTACTACTTCATATACACTATCTGTTGCTGTGATTCCTTTGACACAAATAGGTACCAACTTCCAAACCTTTCATGCATCCCAAACATCACTTCAATACAAATTGCAACATGCACAGCATAGTACTATCACACGTTTTACATGAGGTAGTTCAAATACTAGTGGTCTAACTGGAGCCATGCTCATAACCAGGCAGTTAAATCTAGATCTCAGCTGTGTTTTACTACTGAAATTTAGAGTTTACTAGTACAGAGACAGCTATTTTTAAAGCTCAGGAATACCAAAAAGGCAGTACAGGCACAGTCTTTGCCTAGTCAAAAACACCACTAAAGAAACGGGTAAAAGCCAAGAGGTGCAGATTGAAAGCAACTTAGTATTTCTGTGAAAAGCTTGATGTTTCCTTAAATACATAATTTTCTTCAGATATTTAATAAAAAACAACAGAAATAGCTTAAATCAAAACCCAGTATACCCTGCTTTCTCACTTGCTGCATTTCACACTAGAGTATCTTAGTATCTTTTTTTTAAAAGTAATGCATTTGTATATTTTTGCTTTAACGTCCATTTCTGCTTTTTAAACTCAATTTCAACTCAGTGAAATAGACAACAAATGTAGATTTAATTATACAGAAAAGAAGCTTTAACTGCAGTGCAAATTCAATACAAAAAATCCAAAGAAAGCAGCTCTGCTTGAAATGTGTACAAATCAATTCATTATATTGATTTGAAAAGACTTGCACTTTAATTTAATACATAGATTACCAAAGGCCAGAGTTGATAATGTCCTATATTTTGGTGGGTAGGTTTTACTGAAAAACTGATCATCCGTAAGACACTTAAAATCTCCTTTTTTCTTCCCAAATGACACAACTATTAGGAGCCCCTTAAACTCCTATTGCTAACTATACTAATCTGTCATCTACTGAAAATTTATAAGACAATTTGAATTCAAAGCAGAATATTAAGAGTCAGGTGACACCTTATGAAAATCTTGAGTGACTGCTATTTAGACACAATATTTTTGTATTACATCTTTTCTCTGGGTTTCTTCCAACCTTCTTCCTCTTGCTATAAGGCAGAATCAAGGCAGACTTAGTGGTCCATACAGATGATGACATTGGGAAATCATGCGATTAGATAGACCAGAAACAACAGGCCCTAATTCTCTTCTTTCAATGAAACTACACTCAATCTTAGTAATTTGTTCAGTAATTAAATGTGTAAGTGTAGTTTAGCACAACAATATGAGGGGAAGGCAAAATAAGGTCTTGAAGATAAACTGTTTCCGTAATGTTTTTTTAAATGCTCCTTAAAACATCAACAGATTCATGAGCTTTGGCAAAGAGCATTGTGTTAGCAGAGACACGACAAATCTGTAATAAAGGCATCAGAAGTACCATAAACTGATGTTGCCATGTCAGAAATTTTATAACCACACTTATTTTACCAGTTTTCACTTTCACCAATTTTCTCTATTTATTCTTATATAAACTGTATATAAACATTCACAATACCGTGTAAATGAAAGCTTGCTGTCTTATACAATGAAATGCAATCTTGCTTATGAAAATAAGTTCCCAAAACTTTCTACTTCACATTTTCAGCAGAATCTCTTGAAACAAGACTGTAACCAAATCTCATTATTCTTTACCCCCAAAATCACAACACTTCACTCATTTGGGGATATTTAACTTTGTTTTTGCTAAAGAGCTGACACTATACAAACACTGGCTGACTACAAATATCAGAAACACAGCTCTTGCTAGCACTGCCACCTGCTGTTGATGTTAATTTTGTTCCCTGCTCAATAGTTTGAAAACACCAATTTTGTACAGCTAATTTCACCTAGTCTGTAAGAAGGACATATAATCAACATTGATTTTTTAACCATTTTAAACACCCCTCATTGTTACAGTTTCTATTGGCAGCAGATGCATAATTATCTTCTTCTCATGCTTTTTTAAGCACACAGAATAAGCAGAATAAAGAAGCAAAACCTTCTGCCTACTTAGGAAGTGTTTGTTTAGGATCCTGTATGGGTTTCCTAATAGATTTTAGCAGAATAAAAATTAAAGGGTAAAATAACTAAGTACAAATTAATTAAAATCTTAAGTTGTTTATTTTTTTAAACAAGACATGTTAAAGAAATAGGTTCTACTATACTTTAGGAAGTACACCTACTAAATGTGTTGTGGGATTTTATTATTTCTTCAGTTAGGCATTCAGCTTTACAGTATCAATAGAATGCTGAGAACTTAATCTGAGAGGGCAATATCCAATGAAACAGAGACAATTAAATGTTTCCTTTGCAAGTGTCTTTGAAGCTATCCTAAGTTTCTGTATAGAAAAAATGCAGAAAAATTAAAGAATAATTTTATTTCTGAAATTCAAACTTGACACATGCACATTTTTTAGCTTTATGCATGTTTATAGAGATGTGTGTGTATGTGATTTTATTGTTTTTTATTTTTATATAAATTTATTTGTTTTACATGTATAAATATATTTGAACATATAATATGGTCCTAAAAATACTACTAGATTTCAGCTAGATACAGCTCAGCCATGCTATCCTCATTGTTGGCTTATACTGCTGCTTACAATACTGAGTTGGAAATCTCCCTTTCCTGGTGCCTGGTCTTGAAGGCTGAATTGCAGGAAAAAGTTCATCACTAAAACTGCTAGAAAGGAAAAAGGATGGACTGTGGGATAAAAAGCAATTGACAGTCTGTCTAGGTGGATTTGAGGAATCAAACTGAGGATTGGTTTGTACTCTTTATGTCAGTTCTTTATTCTAGCTCTTTATTCTAGTCACTATGCTGATGGTAGAGAATCCTTTTAGGAATCCTTCCCTTACACAGACCAGGAATTGTAGAAAGACAGCAGAGGGACTGGGCTGACAGCACAACGACACTGGCAATGTCAAGACACTGTAAGTGACATTTGTTAGGAAAACAGTAGATAAGCAGTCAATACGTTGATGACAAAACTTAGGTTCAACTGTTTCTTACAGAGAAGAGACAGAGGGGAACATGACAGATCTGTACTATGAGTGACATGAAATAGGTAAATGAGAAATGACTCTTCCAATAGAGTAAGAAAGTAAGAATCAGAACAGTACCTACTAGGTAGCAGATCCAAAGGGGAAACACCACCACAAAAAAAAAAGGAAAGTTTTTTCCAAACAGTTTGCAGTTAAGCTGTGGAACTCCTTGCTAGAGTATGCTGCAGATGCTAGAAGTTAATAATTTAGGAAAAAAAAAATAATTAAACCGTTCTGTTAGAAAAATTCATTGACTGTTAATAACTACCAGTACCACCACTAAGGTATTCTGCAAGGCAGGTCTCAGGAAGAGTTCTTGCATTCTTTAACACCATGGCGTATGTTTTTAGTCACTGCCAAAGAAGTGACAGTCATTTTGGACTAAACAAACTGAAAAAGCACCAGCCTGAAAACAAAAAAAGCCAAACTATCTGAGTGGAGTAATAGAATAGGAAATCATGACAGGAGGTCATCATGACAGGCTGGAAGTAGCAATTTGGATAACTACACTGAAGACTTGACTGTGATTGGGTGGGAGAAAGATATGGACAGAAGTTGGGGTAAGACGAAAAAGAGTGAGAAAGCGGAAAGGAGTATAATGAACATGAAATCTATGGTAGGAATCAAGACTGCAGTCATAAGTAGATCCAGGAGATGGACAAAGCATTTAAGCTGGCAGATACAAAATTAAGTTCCAGGATGGCTACAGTTAAGGGTATGTGGAAGGAGAGAGTCAGCTTTTTATGGGAATCGTTTTCAATGCAACAAATGAGAAAAGGAGGAAGCCACATACAGGGACCTGACCAACAATGATAAAGGACGCGGTGGTGAGAACCAAACCTGTTCAGTCATACTAATTGATGAGGGTATGTGAGGGTGTAGGAGTGTTTATTCCAGCAAGGTTATCTGCATTGTGAACTTGGTCAGTTGGGAAATCAAGGGGAAAGGGGGGAGTCAGAAACCAAAGTATACCAAGATGTACACATGACAAAGCAAATATGGAGGTAACAACAATCAAACCTTGCCAGTGACACTAGCTGATGGACTATCAAGAAATTACAGCCACGACTTTGAGGAACATCCACCTGGACTTGGCAACTGGTAAGTCTGCAAACCCTGTGGGGCCTGGGCTGTGGAGGGCTGCAGGAGTTACTGGAGCTGTATAGAGCCATGGATGGACATGCAGGGGCAGGTGGAGGAACAAAGGGAGAAACAACGAGGGTGCAAACAGAAAGGTCTACAAAGGGCTCCAGCCACATGTAGAATAAGGACAGTCAGTACACTTGTCCAGCTGAGCCCCACACCTGATCGCTGCACTCTGTCCTATCTTCTTGCATCTTCTTATTATAACTTTTCTTAGCTACTTCTCTGCGTAATCTCACTCCGCCCTGTGTTTGCTGCGAGGACTCAGGGCCAGACACTGGGGGGACCTGTGTGTGTGCACGAGTAGAATTTGGGTCCAGCCGCTGGAGTCAGAGCAGGGGTGTGGGCCCCCCTGGCCTGTGGTGTCAGAGACTGGAGCAAATGGGGGGATCCCAGTAGTGTGAGCTGCTGGAGCGGGTGGGGGTCTGTCACCACCAGCCGTGGGGTGGGAACAGTGTGTGTCCCAAAACCAGCCGATGGGCATGAGGGAGGTGAGTCAGGGGCTCAGCGCTGGTGGCTCAAAGCGGGGAGAGTGTCTGTGTCCTCCCCAAGCCCAGTGTGCATGGACAACCACAAGCAAACTGCAAGCTGGACCAGCCAGGCAGTGGGCGACCCATGGGGCAGGCAAAGGGTATGGGATTGGGGCAGGGGTACCCTGGAAAGGCAGAGAGGCCTTGCTGGTGCTCGGGGAAACCATGAAGGTGGGTGTGCTTGTGAATCTGGAGAGTGTCCCCTGGAGGAGGAGGGGGCTGGGCTGTCTTGCCCTCCTGGTTGGGTCCATCTGATATGGGGGTAGTGGGCGGGCAGCACCTCCTCTGCAGCACCACGAGTGACCGGCCGTGTCAGTGTCCTCTATGAGTGTGTGTCACAGGGACACGGGCTCAGCTTCACTTCTGCTTGGGCCTGCAAATGGGAAAACATCACCCGTGTCCCTCAGCCTGGGCTCCAGGAGCCCAGCAGAAGACGACCTGGGCTCCAGCAGCTGTGCTGGAAGAGGCAGCCACATACTCCTTATGTCACTTAACAGCTCTCCCAAAATTGAGTTAAACTATTTCCCTGTTTATAGGGAGTATTAGTGACAAAAACTTGTTTCTATTCCTTCTGATGCCAGTCCATTCAGTAATCACCTCCACCTGCATCATTAGTTGAGTCATCGAAAATCCTTCTGGCGGATCTTAAGGTGCCAGCTCTAGTGCTGAAAATACAAACAGCATTCTTTTTCTACTCCTCCAAAGAAAGAGTAAGCTGAACTTCATGAGTTTCACATAAGTTACAAAAATCCAAATGAAAAGAAGGAAAAACCCTGTCATAAGATTTTGAATATTGCAAGGTAAAGCACTAGAAAGTGTCGTAATTAACGCCATGTGAATTCATCACCTAGATGATAAAAGGACTCTCACAACATGACCACATACTGTTTTTTCATTGTAGTATCTTTGTTACAGTGCATGTACATTCTCTGTGTTCTAGGAACAAAATGAGGTTTTGTTTTGGAAAGATAAAATAATTTACATGTTTCCTGCCTTATTTATTTTGGAAATAGATGGTGAATATGATCAAGGCAAAGCACTAAAGCAGGGAAGGAATAGTTTTATGGAAGCTGCTTTAGAGAGCTCAATCTTTATCCCTGTATTGGCTCACCATTTCCCATGAATACCTAGAAAGCCCATTTTTTTCCAAAACAAGCAAAACTAGCTTCCTAGTTTTAAATGCCCTTTTAACTTAAGGGGAGTCACCCTATGAATTCAAAACAAGCTGCATGAGGGTAATTATGAAAAAAAAATCTGTTTGCAAGTACCCATTAATTTCAGTTAAAAAAAACCAACAACAAAACACTATTAGATGTTTTCAGTACTAACTCTGGGCCCCAGCTGGCAGTCTACAGAATGGGGAGAGCAGTGGTTCTTTCAACTCACAATTGCTGCAAATATGATCTCACTAATCATGAGGAAGCATTTGTAAGGCAGACACTGACAGATTATCAAAACCACTCCTATTAATCGACAGTTATTAAACCATTCAAACACCAACTTAGCCACCACCTGAGAAACTTGGGAAACAAAATTACCATATCTGGTACTCGGGTGCCACATTCATAAGCAATCAGTTAAATACAAATGCTTAACAAATGGAACCAAATTAGAATAGGGAGAATACTGAAAACACAGGAATAATTTGGAGAAAACTAAACCATATCCAACTGTCAGCCACAAAGCACAGATAACAACCTTACCCATAGCCTAACCCCCAGCCCCACTCTTTGAGATATTACTTCTTTTCTCTGTAGCCTTAACACAGTCTATCCGGTTTTGAGTAATCCAGCAGATTACTATACCATAAACGTTCTCGTTGCCTCTTTGGGTTACACTTTGGGTTAGATCTTTGAACAGTTACATTTTTATTGCCTTCATCTTTCTCCAATGAATCAAGATTAAGCAATGCGAAGGAGAGAAAAATGGGGTAATGGTCAGGCATTCAGTCTCACAGATGAGAAGCCACCTGCTGAAAAGCTAACACCTCCCCAGTTGACGGTCCTGATGATCATGCTCCTGCCTTCCAGTCTTCCACATCACGCATACTATCCCTGCAAATTTAACTCATGCTCATTGATGAAGTTTCTGTAGTCATTACCCCTGGTTCGCCCCCACCCCCATTACTTTAATTGCTTGGGGAAAATTTACTTTATTAACTGTCTTATCACAAACCATCCACTTTTCAGGCATGCATTCTGAGCAGATGGGTACTGCTGCATTCCTTTTTTTGTTGTCAGGCACAGCATACACAGCAGAACATTCCACAGCTGAAAGAAACTTCCTGGTAAGACAGTTTAGCTGACTGAAAAGCATTTTGACTTGAGAGAACTGTAACTCTCCCCATTCTGTAGACTGCCAGCTGAGACACAAGGTTAGTATTAAAAACAACTAATCACATTTGGGGCTTTTCTAACTGATACCTGCAAATGGCTATTATTACTTTTTCTTAATAATTACCATGATACAGGTTTGCTACAGCTCTTTCCTACAAGGAAGTGAAAACTCCCACCAAACTGGTTCCATCTCTTCAGCACCAAGAGACTCACATTTATACCAATGGACCTTAGAACAGGCCCTTTAGTGTATGTCCAGTCTGTTCTCAGGGAGGACTGCTTGGAAATGAATCAGGGAGATACTTGGGAAAAAAAAAAAAACAGTTAGATTGTGCCAAAGTCCTGGTTGGAAACGCCAAAGGAAGCTATTATAGAACACTGCAGTGCCACTTCAAGAAAACTTGTCAGATAATACTAATTTCTGCTTGCCTCCTAACAGCTTTTAATCCCTAAAATAAGCTACGTATGCATTAAAATTGTATTTTTGAAGCCAAGAAGTGCTGAAATCTTAATCTATTATAATTCACTGTACAAAACTAAGGTGTTTGGCAACACATTCCTTTCACACATCCCCAGTCCTACTTTGTTTCATTTCCAATGAACAACTTAAAACCAGAGCTGCCTTTTAACCTTCGCCTAGCACTCTGACACCTGGGAAAACAAAGCCTCCATAAAACATGTTGAAATTAAGAGGTAAGAATGAACTAGAAGCCCAAATGAAGAATGAGCAAACCTTCTATAACATCACTACTGTTTTACTGAGTCCGAGAAAGATTAAAATACATTATTTGTGTGTGTACTGTAGCCCCAGGACTAAAATGGGATGAAACCAGATTCATGGCCTAAAGAGTCTAAATAATATAATCAGATTTTACATTATTTTTAATAAATTTATTAACCTAAGTAACTAAGGTAGGTATTTTCCCTAGCCCAGAAAGAACTGATAGTTACCAGAGTTTTTTCCAGGCACCTCCCTCAGCGCACTTCATTAATTCAAATAAAGACACTCAAAAGGTAACTCAGACCAGAGCTATAGTGCCTGATACCCATTTTTCAAGCCGATGTTGTCTCATTTAAATATCCTTTCATTAATTCTAAAGTCAGCCCCAGAAAAAAAAATAAAAATTCCTCCCTAGAATTGCATTATTGGCCTCTTTCTTTACAGATGTTAGCCACCCTGAATAAGGCTTGCTACATGGTCAGCCAGCCCAAGACTCACTAGGTTTGAAAAGGCAGACTATTCTACTGAAGTCACACCATAACAGTAAGTAATAGTTACATTCTCTTCACTCCAGTGTACTGTTGTTTTCCACATAGCTTTTGGCTTCTACAAATGCACTATCTTCATAATGCCATCTGCATATGGGTACGTGATACATCTCTTAGGTTGACAGGACTCCAAGATCTCATTTAATAAAGGATGTTCAAGGACAACCCATTGCAAGTCTCAGAGCTGTCTCTCCCTGGGTGCATTACAGAGCTAAGCATCACAGCATCAGGCACCTAAATTCTCAGGGTTAACAGTCAGGCAGCATCAAAACATCTGCATCTTACGGCAAGGTCTGACTATACTGACCCACCACAGAAAAATACTTACGGCTTCTATGTGAGGTGTGACAGTATGAATGAATCCCAGAAAAACATATTCCAAATTCAACAGTACATATTGCCATTTATTTTTGCTGTCATCTTCTAGCTACTAATTTGGGAGAGACACACAGGCTTTGAGAGTCTGAAACAGTAAAATCCCAGAGATACTGCTTCTAAGAGCGTTCAGCGAGAGAGGGTCACAAGTCATACATTCAGACATTATTTTCCTTACATATACCACATCCACTTCAAACAGAGGAAGTTCAGTTCTCTTCAAGTTTCTTCCTTTCAAGGTTTTTTTTTTCTTTAACCCCTCAGGCATTTGGATTCTCTGAACACCTACATGTTCTGCTAGAACCTAAACTTACAGTAGTTTCTCGCTCAGAGAGGTCTCTTCTGCAACTTCTCCATAGTAATACTAAGAGCCCGTTTTCACAATAACTGTATATTGCTAAGCTTTTGCAGGTAAGATTATGAAACAACTGGGCATCAACACTTCTCTTCAGACTGCTTCTTTCCCATTCGTACTATCATTTTGCCATCTTTTAGGCTAACAGGAGCAGTGCTGTCTCACTTCTTACAGGCACTCCGGTTCTATTTTGCCCACACGCTGCAGTGCTCCCCATGGCACCTTGGTACATTCTTTACAGCACATGCAATTTTTTCTACCGGCTGCAGCACAAAATGAATAGGGCATCAGGGCATTCAGGTATTGCTCCCTCTTTGCTGTCTGCAGTAATCAGCATTTTGAAAAGACCATCATTAGTCACCATCAATACAGAGCCACCAGAGTCTCCTTCAGGATCAGAGTTAAATTAGTGGCGCAGCATCCATTTCCATTCTCACAGTGACAACTTCACTCGAACCCCAGAAGCCTTACAAATACACCTTTACAACCATGCTCCCCACTACTAACCAGCTAACAGATTCAGACAAGTCAAAGCCTATACTGACCAGCATTTACTTATTACAAAATTCAAGAATCATGGCATACCCAAGTCCTGGCACCACTTTGACCTTCTCTGTGAGCTTTACTTACACATTGAATACACCAAAGGAAAAAGCAGCTTTCAAAGCAAGTTGCCATTGCATGTTTTCATTCTAAAGAACCATTAAATTGCTCTTAGAAAATGCAGCTCAGTGATTAAATAAAGTTCTACATATTCACAAGAATTTGTAACATTTTATGCAGCACAAGAACTAAACCTGTTTGCAGAACTAAAAAATTTTCAAACTCACAAGTTGGTAAGTTATGATCATTTTAAATTCCCATTTGATTTTTTATTAGAATTACTGATACTTAAAAAATGGGGTACTATGTTATTTTTGCAATGATGCCCTGGGAGACAGCGCAAATTCCACTCACGGTACTTACGATCATGCAAGTTAGGGACTGCTGACATGATGTCAAGACACGGAGAACGTACGCTCTCATCAGCAAGAAAAAAAATTGCTTCATTATTCATTTCCAATAATACATACCCAGCCTCCTGAAACACTCCTCATAATTCAAAACTGACACTGCCTTTGAGTAATAGGTTAGTACGGGCAAGCAGTACGGCAACAGTATAGCACAATCCCTGTTATTTAAAATATTGTCGTTTGTGTGGTACACTAATTTGGAAACGGCACATGGTGGGGAGGGGGACAAACAAAAATTTTGAAATCTCAACCACTATGCCGAAAAAGGTAAGTGTCCTGCAGAGCCTACACTTTGGAGAGTCACCAGCTACAGTCTGTCCATTCTAGCAGTTCACACAGAACCCAGTGCTAACCCGGTGAGGAACACCTGTCTGGTATGAACTTTCAGGTGAATACATGTTGAAATTACAACCAAATCAAATTAAAGGGCTATTCACTAGGAAATATACTGCACTGTAACAAAAATCAGGCAATACTGCAGGGCCCAGTTTGGCTTTGAATTTATTTAACAGTAGGATTTACAGCTCTGAGGCATCAAAATCTCAAACTATCTCCATATTTCCACATAATTTCAATCACGTGCCTAGAAAAAAAACACTTCTACTTACAGTTCTATCCAAGATTAAACCCATAGTTACACATATATATATATTTATCACCAGCTAAAGCTCCATTTCTAAAATAAAAATTTGATAAGTGGGCACATAAAAACTTCTGACATTCACATTTAAAAACAAGCTATTGAGCAATCTAAAATCACATTTAAAAACAAGTGAGTGAGCAAAAAAAAAAAAATTATTTACTACTTGAAAACATAGTGAACCATTTAAATAAAGCATTAGAACAGAGGTCCTTAAGAGTCAGTTATTCCTGTTTGGCATATATGCAAGAGACAAATCTGAAAATGTATTACAGATGGAAGAACTGGATTTAGCTTAACCTGTGTGTCCCAACTGGAGTAACTGCAATCAGTTTTGCAATATTTTACTATGGCAGTAGCACTATTGTATTTTGACTTTTCAAATACCACTTTCTCTTTTTTTTTTTTTAGCATATGAAAAGTATGTGGGGAAGAACGAAAAAAACCCCAAGCTATACATCCTTTAATTTCACAATTAATTTGAACTCATTACTTAAGTTACATTTTCTAAAGAATACAAACTTTGCTCTATTTCAAGGAGATTTTTCTTCCAAAATGGAATGCAAAAGAAGCATAAAAAAATGCTTCTGCATTTCTGGAACAGGTACAGAACTCTGGGAAAATTAAAAACAAGAACTGATCTATCCAAATAGCTTATCATTCAAGAAGAAAACCATGCTTTGAATTTTGCAAATTGAGAAAGCCTTCAGTGAGACTAAAGCTGATACAATCCCTTTATGTTTGGAAAACAGGGAGGGAAAAAAAAAAAAAGAAACTTTGAGGAAAGCTCACAAAGACAGTTCCTTCAAAGTGATGACTCTTTGAGGGAGACAAATTCTGCAGGATCCAACATATACATGACTTGTATGGTCAAAGCTTTCTGAAGGCATATTAGGGGAGAAGGAAAAAGGGGAGGTGGGAGCATTCTGATAGCAATAATATCCTAATAGCACAAAGAAGATTTCACATGCCATACGGATACAATACAAATTCTATATACATTTTGTTCAAGAGGCTAAAAGAAAGAATCTTCCATGTATCTAGCTGATACTGACATCAGTGTCATGCTAAAAAGTTAACTTGACACCCATATATGCACAGAAAAATTCAAAGGCAGAAAAATAAAAGTCCTAGCAATATTGAAATGCACCACTGAATTTTTAGTCTTTAAAAAACAGATTATTACAAGAAAAAAGCCTAATAAAGCAATTAATACTGGAGTATGAAACAGTTAGACGCTCATCAAAAACTCCATTTCACATTGTACAGGCCAGAAGCATCACCAAAGATAACAAAAGCCTCCCCAAACCCTACCTGATCTTTTAGTCTATAGCATTTGTTTCACCATGTAGCAGGATACAGTAACTTGCTATCCAGTGCTACAGCACCAAATTTTTTGTGTATATACATTACATAAGCAACTTACATATACCTCATCATCTTGAATATGAATGTTACAGAGATGGTACATACTTTGCCTCATAGAAGCTTCAAGTGATACACCACTTCCTTCTGAATCTCCAAACACCCATCTTTCATCTTAGTCTCCTTCCTAGTATGCTGTTTAGCACTTAGAATACTTTCTGGAGTTTTAGACACAAGGAAAACAAGCTTCAAACTATTAACAGGGTACCATGAGTTAGTCAAGCAAAGAACACAAAGACCGCATTAGCCTATCTAAGGAATCAGGGAATTCCTTACACAGATCAGGATGCAAATCTGCCATTCATTTAAGATGTTACTAAGAAGATAAGTCAAACTGTACCTTTGTCTATTACAACGACAAAGCTATTTTCTTCTTCTGTCATTAATCACCACAGGAAGAAAAAAAATGCCTTGAGCATTAGCTACTGAAAGGCTGATGGCACCCCTTCACCAGGTAGAAACAGTTGCTTATGGGTACATGACCCACATCAAAGAGGATACAGCTAGTTCCCAGCTGAGTGAATAAAATTAAAACCACATCCCTTACTTTTTTCATTTGTTCGTACCTGGAAGAATACTCCTATCAATTCTTCATGCACATTCACTAGTTTGCATCTGCATTGTTTCTATGGGGAGTTTTCTCTGATGTGGCTGACACTCTGCTGAGGAACCTTTAATAAGAGAACACAACTTAAGAACACCAACCATGGACTGTAAAGCTTGCTTATCAAGGAGTTAATGAAGACCATACAATACATGCATACACTTTGTACTGTCTATTATCTTCAATAAACCGCAGACTATAATGTACAGAAGCTGACCTTTAAGAGTGACTATTGTGGCAGAATATTCCCCTCCCACTTCCAACCCCCACCTCTCCTAACAGGGGCTAAGTCTTTTAATTTAGGAGCCTCCAGACCACATGCCAGTCCAGATCCAACCGGGCTATAAAATGGGGTCCCTCCCAAAGACCCCCTTTGAGTGATTCTCCTCAGAGCAGTAAGTCTGTGGTCAGAAGTCCTCCCCTTGGGACTAGAATGCCACCCAGGGAAACTTCACAGGATTGAGTGCCCTCACCCCCCACCTTGGTGAATGAATAGACCTTTTGGATATCCGTGAGTGAGCCCTCACCTGCTATGGGTGAGCGATTACATCTGCTGGGTACCCCTGAGTGAGAGGCCTTCCTTTGCGAGTGAGTGTGTGCACACTTTAGAATCATCGTTCCTGTGTGTCGTCATTTTTACATGCTGTTGTGTAGTAATAACTATCCCAACTGGTACACCAAACCTATAATTTTTGAAATGTTATCGGAGCGTTACTTTGGCTACCCCCGTTGTCTCGTTGGTTTCAGCTGTTTGGTTTTTTTTACAAATTGAAGTTTATCTATGTAAAGTCATTTTGGGGTGCCTTCGTAACAATTACCTAAAGAAAAATTTAGAACTGCAGATGCTGCAAAAAATAGTAACTTGCATAAACTTTAAATATAACTTTTATAAAAGTAATAACTGAGATTATCCTGAGTTTTAAAAATGAAGGCCAGGTTAAGTTTTTCTGTTTATGACTAGGTGAGATACAGCAATTACATGTGCCGTTACTGGGACCGACAGGACCCAGTCACAGTATCTCTCATCCTCCTCACTCAGTATCAGAAATACATGGCTGTCCTGGGTTGAGAGACACAGGACTAACTTTTCTTCTAATGCTGGGGAAAATTGCACTTCTAGAAGACGCTAGTGTCTTCTAGACGCTAATGTAACTTGTGAAAATATTTACTTTATAGCCAGCCAGGCTCTGTGGGATTCAAGGTCTTAGTGTTTTTGAGCCTTGCCAGGTGCAGGGGCAAGGAGGAGCAAGGCATGGGCTTTTGACCCAGGCTGGCCAACAGGACTATTTCATACCATGAACGTCACATTCAATATAAATTAGAAAAATTTGCTGCGTAGGGGGCTCTCCCTTGATGGCGGAGGTCCAGACAACTCCTTGCCCCGGTGCCGGGACTCTGAGGCCTTCCCTTCCTCCTGAAGCCTTGAGCTCGCAGTGTCCGCCATTTGCTGTCCCTGCTGGGAGTGCACAGCTTCCCACTGATATAACTGGCTGAGTATAATTCCTGTATCTTATATCAGTATCGGGATTAATACTGGTTCTTTAGTATTGTTGTTAACTATTTAGTTTCAGTCTATTAAATCTATTTATATTTCAACCCTTGTGTTTCCTTGTGTTCCCTGATTCCCCTTTCCGGGTGAGGAGGGGTCATCAGGTGATAGAATAATTGCCTAAACAACAATAGATTGTTATGGGTTTTCTCAAACCATAACAAATTTGGCGCCCAATGTGGTATTAAAACAAATTTGGTGCCCAACATGGTATTAAAAAAAAAATTTGATGCCTAATGTGATATTATAACAAATTTAGCACCCTATGTGGTATTTTAACAAGTTTGGTGCCCATTATGATATCTTAACAAATTTGGCTTGTAATGTGCTTTTTTACTGAATTTGGTGATAACATAGTATTTTAACAAAGTTTGGCATGCAGTGGGGTATTTTAACAACCTTGATACTTAACGTGATAGTTTGCATGTAATTTAAATAGTGCTGGAGGAATCAGAGGCCTTAATTTGAGAGTTCTGAAGGGTTGAAGTTGTAAACAGATTTGACTGGATTGTAAAACAATTATTATGGATCTGTTGGAGTTGTTTCAAAGTACTGTAAATGGAGTTCTCTGGTATCTCTGTGTAGCTGTGGGCAGCTATGGGAGTGGTGCAAGAGTTTGTTGCCGTTTCTCGTCGGTTTAGGGAAGCTTATCATTTCTAAATGTGGAGTTAAAAATATTGCCTTGTTATTTTGTGTGGTGGTATTTTGCTATGTTATTGGGTCCCTTGTAATTGTTCCATTTTTTGTCACTTATGTAATTGCATCTTGTGGATCACGGTTAGAATCTCCTCAGAATGTGGGAAAATCCTTTTTGGGCACTGTGCAAAATTATACTTTGGGTTATTTTATGGGCCATTTAGTGAGGGGGGTTATATCTTTTGAGGATTTCTGTGTTCCGGTAGCTTCGATAGTAACAGTTTTTGAGAGTTTGAAATACCCTTGGAATGTTTTGCTCATTGTGCTTATAGTGTTAATTTTTGCGGGCTTGTTCTTTTTTATTGGCTGGATTTGCGGTAGAAGGCAGTGTCCGATAGGGGCCCCACCGGCCCTCCCGACAGACAGTGCTCCTTTGGAGAACCTGCCGACCTCCCCCACAGCCAGTGCTCCTGTGCAGCCCCCACAGGCTCCTGCCGCAGATGTTCCTCCTGCACACACCCCACCGGCCCCCCCGACGGACATCACTCCCGTGCAGACACCACTGGTCTCTGTGACAGCTACCGTGCCCGTGCACACCCCACCGGCCCCCCCGACGGACATCACTCCTGTGCAGACACTGCCAGTCCCCGCGACAACTGCTGTGCTTGTACAGACCCTGCTGACTCCCGTAACTGACATTGCGCCTGTGCAGACCTCGCCAGCCCTCCCGACAGACCCTGATCTTATCCAGACCATGCTGGCTCTCATGACAAGACCTGCAGCTGCACCAAGGACTGAATCTACTTCGACCTTGGTGACGGATGATGTAGCTGATCTACAGACTCAATCAGTGCCAGTGTCAGTCAACCCTGTACAGAAGAGGAAAGGTGCAGTAGCATCAGATGACAATGGTCAACTAGGGACATCAGGCAATACAGAAACAGCGGGAACTACTCGATCATTAACCCTAACTAAGCTGTGGTACATACGTAAGGCTTACAGCCGTCAGGATGGCGAGCAAGTGATTTCTTGGCTCCTCCGATGTTGGGACACTGGGGCTGATAGTTTGGACTTAGATGGTAGAGAAGCCAAGAGGATAGCTAGAGAATCAGGTATTGACAGAGCCCTTGGAAGACCACCACAATCCCTCACCCTGTGGAGGCGGCTCCTGTTAAGTGTGAGGAGCAGGTATCCCTAAAGGGACGATACTATGTACCAGCCGTCAAAGTGGACAACTATTGAGAGAGGTGTTAATAATCTGAGGGAAACAGCTGTACGGGAGATCATTTTCAGTGACTTGGATGACCCACAGACATCATTAGATCCAGATGCACTCAAAGTAGCTGGACCTATTTGGCGCAAATCGGTACTGAGTGCACCAGCAGCATATGCTAATGTATTGGCATTATTTAGCTGGACAGATGGTGAGGCACCGACGGTGGGTGATATGGATGCCCGAATGCAGCATTATGCAAATAATCTTCTTTCTGCCCCACAGGCCAGAGTTTCAGTGCTGAAGAAAACATTTGGCAAGGCCAATATCTCAGGTGGGGACAAACACTTCCCTGCTAAACGTGGTCGAGAGAAGCAAAGCACACCACGACACATCCTGTGGTCTACCCTGCATAATCAGGGAGAAAACATGAGGAACTGGGATGGAAAACCTACTTCGGCTTTACAGACACGTGTTCATGAGTTGCAGAGTAAGACGTCCCCTGGAAGGGGTTCTTCCAGGAGCAGTGTTGCTCCAGTTTCCAGAGAAAACTCCCCTAGAAGGCAGAGATGGGCCTCAGAGCCTGATTTAGGACACACAGCTGTCACAGATAGAAGTGTTGGGCCCTTTCATCAAAACTAGGGTTGCCCTGCCTCCAGCCAGGGGGAGGAGAAGAACAATCGAGTTTACTGGACTGTGTGGATTCAATGGCCTGGCACATCAGAACCACAAAAGTATAGAGCCCTGGTGGACACTGGTGCACAGGGCACCCTCATGCCATCAAATCACACAGGGGAAGAATCTGTCACTATTGCTGGAGTGATAGAAGGATCTCAAGACCTGACTGTACTAGAGGCCGAAGTGAGCCTAACTGGGAATAAATGGGAAAAGTTCCCTATTTTAACTGGCCCAGATGCACCATGCATTCTTGGCATAGATTACCTCAGGAAAGGGTATTTTAAGGACCCAAGGGGCTACCGGTGGGCGTTTGGTGTAGCGGCGGTGGAGACGGAGAAAGTTGTGCACCTGTCAACACTGCCTGGCCTATCAGAGGACCCTTCTATTGTAGGGCTGCTGAGGGTTGAGGAACAAAAGGTGCCCATTGCTACTACAACGGTGCATAGGCGACAATATCGCACTAACCGAGATTCTCTGCTCCCTCTTCAGAAACTGATTCATCAGCTGGAAAGCTAAGGGGTGATCAGTAAGACTCCCTCACCCATCAATAGTCCCATATGGCCACTGCGAAAGCCTAATGGGGAATGGAGATTGACAGTAGACTATCGTGGCCTGAATGAAGTCACACCACCATTGAGTGCTGGTGTCCCAGATATGTTAGAACTTCACTATGAACTGGAGTCAAAAGAAGCTAAATGGTATGCTACAACTGACATTGCTAATGCTTTTTTCTCTATTCCTTTAGCAGCAGAGTGCAGGCCACAGTTTGCTTTCACCTGGAGGGGTGTCCAGTACACCTGGAATCCATTGCTCCAGGGGTGGAAACATAGTCCTACTATTTGCCACGGACTGATCCAGACTGCACTGGAGGAATGGAGCTCCAGAACACCTGCAATACATCAACGACATCATTGTGTGGGGTGATACAGCAGAAGTTTTTGAGAAGGGAGAGAAGGTAATTCGACTCCTTCTGGAAGCCCGTTTTGCCACCAAACGAGGTAAGGTCAAGGAACCTGCACAGGAGATTCAGTTTTTAGGAATTAAGTGGCAAGATGGGCGTCGCCACATCCCAATGGATGTGATTAACAAAATAACAGCTATGTCACCACCTACTAACATAAAGGAAACACAAACCTTCTTGGGTGTTGTGGGTTTCTGGAGAATGCATATTCCTGGTTACAGTCAAATTGTGAGCCCTCTCTATGAAGTGACTAGAAAGAAGAATGATTTTAAATGGGGCCCTGAACAGAAGTCAGCCTTTGAGCAGACTAAGTGGGAGATTGTTCATGCAGTAGCCCTTGGGCCAATCCGAACCGGACAAGACGTAAAAAATGTGCTGTACACCACAGCAGGGGAGAATGGTCCTACCTGGAGTCTCTGGTAAAGAGCACCTGGGGAGACTCGAGGCCAACCCCTAGGGTTTTGGAGTCGAGCATACAGAGGATCAGAGGCTCGCTATACTACCACTGAGAAAGAGGTATTAGCTGCATATGAAGGAGTTCGAGCCGCTTCGGAGGTAATTGGTACTGAAGCACAGCTTCTCCTGGCACCTCGGTTGCCAGTGTTGAACTGGATGTTTAAGGGAAAGACTCCTTCCACACATCACACAACTTATGCAACGTGGAGTAAGTGGGTAGCCCTAATTACTCAGCGAGCTCGAATAGGGAACACCAATCGTCCAGGAATTCTGGAGGTAATCATGGATTGGCCGCAAGGCACAGATTTTGGAGGATCCCCAGAGGAGAGAGTGGTGCGGGCGGAGGAGGCACCACCATATAATCACTTATCAGAAAATGAGAGGCAATACGCGCTGTTCACTGATGGATCTTGTCGTATTGTAGGAAACCAGCAAAGGTGGAAAGCTGCTGTGTGGAGTCCTACTCGACGAGTCGTGGAAGCGACTGAGGGAGTGGGTGAGTCAAGTCAGTTTGCAGAAGTGAAAGCCATCCAGTTGGCTTTAGGTATTGCCGAGAGAGAAAAGTGGCCGGTACTTTACCTTTATACTGACTCATGGATGGTGGCACATGCATTATGGGAGTGGTTAAAGCAATGGAAGATGAGCAACTGGCAGCGCAGAGGTAAACCCGTCTGGGCTGCTGACTTGTGGCAAGATATTGCTGTCCGATTAGAAAAGTTGTCTGTGAAGGTTCAACATGTAGATGCCCATATACCTAAGAGTCGGGCACTGAGGAACAAGAAAACAATCATCAGGGGGAGGGACAACAGGGGAGTTGGACTAGATGAGGGGAGTTGGACTAGATGATCTCTATGGTCCCTTCCAACTCTAAAAATTCAGTGAAATCAGATTGATCAGGCTGCTAAGATAATTGTGTCCCAAGCAGACTTGGACTGGCAACGTAAAAGTGAATTGTGTTTAGCTCGGTGGGCCCGTGACACTTCAGGCCATCTAGGAAGAGATGCAACATATAGATGGGGTCGTGACCAAGGGGTGGATTTGACCTTGGACACTATTGCACAGGTCACCCATCAATGTGAAACGTGCTGAAATTAAGCAAGCCAAACGATCAAAGCCTTTGTGGTATGGAGAACAGTGGCTGAAATATAAATTTGGGGAGGTTTGGCAAATTGACTATATCTCCCTTCCACGAACCCGCCAGGGAAAGTATTATGTGCTTACAATGGTGGAAGCAACCACTGGCTGGCTGGAAACATATGCTGTGTCTCATGCTACTGCTCGGAACACTATTTTAGGCCTCAAAAGACAAGTCCTGTGGCGACATGGTACTCCAGAGAGAATTGAGTCGGACAATGGGACTCATTTCCGAAATAATCTTATAGATGCCTGGGCTAAAAAGCATGGTACTGAGTGGATATATCACATCCCCTACCACGCACCAGCTGCCAGGAAAGTGAAACAATGCAATGGACTGCTGAAGACTACACTGAAAGCGATGGGTGCTGGAACATTTGAAAAGTGGGATGAATATTTAGCAAAAGCCACCTGGTTAGTCAACACCAGGGGAAATGTCAGCCGAGCTGGTCCTGCTCACTCAGAGTTTTTACCTGCTGTAGAAGGGGATAAGGTCCCTGTGGTGCATGTAAAGAATATGTTGGGGAAAACAGTCTGGGTTGCCCCGGCCTCAGGTAAAGGCAAACCCACTCATGGGTTGCTTTTGCTGAGGGACCAGGGCATACTTGGTGGGTGATGCAGAAGAATGGAGGGGTTCGGTGTGTACCTTTAGGAGATCTGATTTTAGGTGAGAATCCTTAATTTAAATGATATGGTGTCAATTGTTACCTAATACTAACAGTGTTCAATAAGTCTTTTTCAGGATAATGTAATGGTAATGGAACCAGAGTCAGTTCTGACGAATGGTGTCCAGCAACGGGGAACATGCTGACCGTGAGCACAACACCTTACTAATGTGCCCAACTCCAGCCATCTGTGATCCTGTATTGAGGACTGGTCATGATCTGACAACTGAGTGAATGCCACAACACTCATTTTTACCCTGACTTTTTGGACTAAGGAAATTCAACGGACCTTTTAGAGAAATAGTTCATAGTTTTAGAAAACTATATATGTTTTTCTCTATATATATGTATATTAGAAGATAAATGTAGTAGTACACTGGAGTGTGACATATATATGGTATGAAATAAGGGGTGGAATGTCCTGCATTGAGAGACACAGGACTAACTTTTCTTCTAATGCTGGGGAAAATTGCACTTCTAGAAGACGCTAGTGTCTGAATTTGTGAAAAAATTTACTTTATAGCCAGCCAGGCTCTATGGGATTCAAGGTTTCAGTGTTTTCGAGCCTTGCCAGGTGCAGGGACAAGGAGGAGCAAGGCATGGGCTTTTGACCCAGGCTGACCAACAGGATTATTTCATACCATGAACATCACATTCAATATAAATTAGAAAAATTTGCTGTGTAGGGGGCTGCGTATGGCGGAGGTCCAGACAACTCCTTGCCCCGGTGCCGGACCCCTGAGGCCTTCCCTTCCTCCTGAAGCCTTGAGCTCGCAGTGTCCGCCATTTGCTGTCCCTGCTGGGAGCGCACAGCTTCCCACTGATATAACTGGCTGAGTATAATTCTTGTATATGTTATATCAGTATCGGGATTAATACTGGTTCTTTAGTATTGTTGTTAACTATTTAGTTTTAGTCTATTAAATCTATTTATATTTCAACCCTTGTGTTTCCTTGTGTTCCCCGATTCCCCTTTCCGGGTGAGGAGGGGTCATCAGGTGATAGAATAATTGCCTAAACAACATTAGATTGTTATGGATTTTCTCAAACCATAACAAAGGCACTACAGTAAAATATGGATTTGGGAATATATTAGTTTTCTTAAGGCACCAGGACCAAAAGCTGGCCAGTTCTTCCGGTTTAGACGCTATGTGAAGAAATCTGAACATATGAATCCCCCTAGCTTGAAAATTCCAAAGGCAAGTAAAAATAAACTCCCATGATTTTATGCTTCTGCAAGTGTTTAAAAGACATGTAGATACGGCGCTTCAGGACATAGCTTAGTGGTGCACTTGGCAGTGCTGGGTGTACGGTTGGACTCCATGATGTTAAGGTCTTTCCCAACCTAAATGACTCTTCGATTCTGACTTCCCTGCAAACTCCTCTTCCCTGCCATGGCACCTCACTCGCTCTGCTTCTCCCGAGGCTACTTGCATTTTCTATTGCTGCCCGGGCTTACCTTCCGCTACCACAGCAAAAAAAAAAAAGCTAAAACAGAAGGAGTTTGGTGGCTTTCGATAAACACGGTTTCCTGCCTGAAGGACGAAATGTCCGGTTGCTCTTTAACCAGTCCCGCGAGTCGCCCCAGTCGGCACCACCAGCCGTAGCTCGACCCCTGCTCCTCCTCCTCCCTCGCCGCCGCCCCCGGGCAGACGGCTGCACTGAAGGCCGGCGGCCGCCGCCGTGGTACCGCGCAGGGCCAAGCACGGCCGCGGGCCTTCCGGCCGCACACCGCTCGCCTCAGCGTACGGAGCCGGGCTCTCCGCGGAGGCTGCCTCGCGCCGGGGGCTCACGGTAACGGGCTCCCCCCACCCCCCACCCGCAGCTGCCGGGAATGGCGGGGTCGGCCAAGCCCTGCCCTGAGGCGGCCCCAGGG
>NW_015090926.1:4310695-4419673 GCF_001431845.1 Calidris pugnax
TCGGCGCCGTTGTTAGGCCCGGTGGGGAAAATGGTGGGCGTTTCCGTGTGGCTTTGACCGTGGAGCGGGCAGCGCCGGCCTGGGGAACAGCAGCTTCCCTTGTCTTGCGCCGGTGCCGGCTGCCAGCAGCGGGCCCAGCGGCCCGGCCCCGGGGCGGAGGCGGCGGCGAAGTCACTGAAGTAATTTCTGTCAGTTCTTGGAGGAGTCCTTCAGCCGGCGGAGGGACTGGCGCTCCTGCGGTTGTTTTTCGTTGTTTCCAAAGCATCTGAGAGGCGTTTCTTGGAGTGAGGTTTTGTATTGTTTGCTCTTTTGTATGTGTGTGTTTCTCTGTGTGTCTCTGTGTGTGTGTGTGTTTTTCACCTGTAAAGAAGCTTCATATTCATAGCAAAATCTTCCCTTAAGCCTCTTTAAAAGTAGTCCTGAGTACTAGGATAAAATGTCACGGTGTGTGGAGAGGTGTGGGACTAAGATTGGGAATAAGAGTGTCATACTACTTACAAGAGTTTGCTGTGTCTGTACTTCTGGTGACAAAACGGGTTAGCTGTATAGCATTAAACTTAGTACTTAAATCCTTTTACTAATGTTGGATATGTTTTCAGGTATTTTTGTTTTCTTATTGTTTTTTTTTTAACTTAGTTGACACCATGACAGACTTTGGAAAGAACCTGCGTCAGGACATGGTTTCTCAGCTGCATAATTTTGCTGCTGTGGGAGACACAGCCAAACTGAAAGCATTGCTCAGCCATTCCCCGTCGCTTATCAATGTAGCTGCAGAAAACGGCTGGACAGCCCTGATGTATGGTGCCAGAAATGGACACTTTGAGGTTGTGCAGATTCTTCTTGAAGAAGGGTAAGCACTTTAATAAATCCCAGTGAGGAGCTCTTGCCTGAACCCTTTCCTGCTGATTTCAGCTTGATCTCAGAAAAGTAAATCTGTCTGATGGGTAGTGGCAGAAAACTTAGGGTTAAAAGTCAGGAAAATACACTGTGCCTGTTTATAACTGTTATTGCATCATGCTCTACATATATGCTAAGAGACTCTTTAAAAACTTCTGAACATCTCTAAAATTATTCCATTGATCTCCAGGGACATATCGTCGCTCTTCACAGAGATCAACAGAATAGAAGAAAGTTTATATTCCATTCCAACCACTGTGCAGAGTATAAATTTGGTATATCTGATTGTATCGCTTAGACTTTTTCTCTAAACTTTGTTTGTAATCCTCTTGCATCTGTGTGACACTGCAGAGTGTTTGCTGACATACTGGCTGTTAAGTAGAACATGACAGACACAGCTTTAGCAAAGTTACTGATTAATGAATTTCGCTTGTCACTTATTTTTTGGACAATTCACTTCCTCCTTGAGCTGTCATGTTATTTTCTTCAGTCGGCATGACACCAAGCATGTTCATTGCCTGTCAAAAACTTGCTGTCATATTTGTTGTCTATCTTCAAGTCAACTATTGTAGTTCTAGTTTTTCAAGGCACTCAGAAAAGCAAAGAGTGCTTCACTGTTTCTCCTTGAGACCCCAAAGAAGAGTCTTCTCAGACTGAATAAAGTCAGGATCCAAATATTTCAAATGGAAGAGATTCAAAGTGAAGGGTGAGAGTCAGGTGTTCATGGTTCAACTGAGCTCTACATTAGTAGTCAAGCCCAGTCTTTTCCTTTCTGCACCCCTAATTACAGAACCAAGCAAGTTTAGTTCATTCTGTAGTTATGAGTAATCTCAAGTACAGCATTCCACAGCCTCCAGTGATCATCCCACCCTTTTGGTTTTTTTCAGTCCTACCCGGTTGCTGTGCCTTCTGCTGGGGCTCAGCATGGAGCGTCAGATGAACCACTGTTTTGTACTCTATAAGTGCATTCCAGCATGTAGAGGAGTATCTCAGTGCCAGATTTTGTGGATTTAAATCATCTGTGTATTGAGGAATCTTTTGAGATTTGGGGGAATTTATTGGTTTGGTAACTAGAATAACATTTAAGTTGTGCTTACTGTAAAAAGAGTATCTGAATATCTGCTTGCAAATGACCTTTTCAGGGCCATTTTCTTAGGCAATTGAATACAGTTCCTGAGGTGATACTGTGGCCTCATTGGTCTCATTTCAGTCAATGCTTGGTTATAGTAATCGTGGACAAATACAGTTGCTGGATACATGAACATGAATGTCTATGATGGTAATACTACATAGCATTCCAGAGATTCATCCTGGAAAGCTAGTCAGGTTTTTTAAATATTCAACCATGTTTAAGAAAAGCTACAGGAAAAAGGAGATTCTAAAGAGTTCAGGCCCCTGTTGTGGACACTGAATAGCAGCCTGATCACAGTCTGCATGTACCTGAGCAGATAGAAAGGGGAAGACAAAATCAGAACAAAATTTAGTGTCTGTAAGATAGGAGATTAAGTAGGAAATTAAGCAAAATTTTCCTAAGGCAGACTTAATGTTTAAAGAGAAATGATAAATGAGCAACAGTAGTTTCTTTAACACCAAAAACTTCAATTAAGTTTTGAAATTCTTTTTTAAAAAGACTCAAAAGCTGCTGAGGTTAACATAAAATGTCAAGTCAAAACAGTGTTGCCTGTGGTACAGTTACCTGTGTGTTAGCAAATTAATATACTGGCGTCTTTTGGTTTTGAAAAATGATGAGCCTGGCCCCACTGTATAATTTGTAGTTTACAGGGAATTTTGTGTTTTAATTATCCAGTTAGGTTAAAACTGACAAAAAATAAAACTGCATTACTTTTGACTTCACAATCAACCAGCACCAATCTATTTCAGATTTTCTTTTTTTTATTTTTGTGTTAGTATTTTAATAATATCATGTTTCCTCATCTGTGTCATTTTGCAGACATCTTGGTAATAGAGGTCCCACAGAGACCAGCAACACAGTTGTAAGGGTGCCAATTTTCTCACTAAGCAGAGGCTCTATTCTTGATTCTTATTTAATGGCAAATATATTGTGAATGTTTTCATGCTGCTTTCAGTAGCTTCTAGAAAGTAACGCTAGTTAAACTGTGGGGTTTTTTTATGACTGACTATTCAGAAGAGACCTGAACTTTCAAAGTTCTATTTGCATATGATCTTGAGCTTTTTTTTTTTTTTTTTTCTGTTTCTTTCTTTGCATGATACAATATGTGGGATTGTAGTTTATCTATAGGTGTTGTAGTATTGCATTAACCTTGGTAAGTGGTAGTCTGGAGCGGATCAACAGAATGGTTGGTGAACCAGACCTTAGGAAAAGAAAATAAAGTATGATTACTTTTCATTACCATAATGCTGAGTATTTAGCCTAAAGAGTGCCCCAGTATAGATAGTGTCTCAAAATTCTTGCACCTTAATAGTATTACACGTATATACTTTAAGTAAGAGCAATATAGCATCAGGACTCTTCCTAAACATATTTAATCTGGTTACTGCTATTCTTTTCCATTTCTTTAGGTGTGACAGGTCCATCGTTAATAAGTCAAGGCAGACAGCTCTGGACATTGCTAAATTTTGGGGGTACAAGCACATAGCCAATTTGTTGGCTAATGTGAAGGGCGGGCAGCGGCCTAATTTTCTGCCAAATGAAGCAAAAGAATATGAAAATTATTTTGGCTTGACACTTCTGGACAGAAGGAGTGATAAAAGAACAGATTCCAAGTGGCTAAGGAAAAAACAAAGCCATCCAACTACAGTATACATTGTCTTCTCAAATCTAAGTCCTTTGGTTACTTTGAGTGGGGGAACAGAGAGCTCCCAGCAGCCAGAAGTAAAGCTCTGCAGGCTGTACCACAAGGATGTGGAGCAGTTCATGAGCCAAACTGAAGAAAGCACCTTGATTTTTCTTGGAGTTGAGGTCCAGTTCCAGATGAACCGTCTGGCTGCGTGCAATGGAAGAGTTCCGCAAGAAGATGAAGAGGATGGGTTAGTCGCTTGGTTTGCTCTTAGCATAGATTCTGCTTCTGCTGAGAAATGTAAACAGAAGCATGAGGACTGTTACTTTCTTCATCCACCAATGCCAGCACTACTGCAGCTACCTGAAAAAGAAGCTGGTAAGATGCATAAAATGCAGCAGTTACCAAGTGTGTAATGAGAAAGATACTCTGTGGGGTTCACAGAGGTATAATGCAAGGGCAAACCACTGCAAAGGAATCAAGTATTTTCAGTGGCTTTAGAAATACTGTAATTTTAAAAGCCTGTCAGAGGTTTTGTGAAGAATTTTGTGTGTAAGAACGCATGCAGTTGCAAAAGGCTAAAATCTGCAATGGCAGGTATTAGACTAAAACCTATTGATCGTGGTTTTAGAAATGGTACTATTTAAATATTAATGCATGCGCGTTAATGCTTGTAAAATGAAGAATAAAATCTGTCATTACTGAGTTTTTATTACAAGAAATGAAACCATGCGCATTAACGTTCTAAAATGAAGACAAAAATCTGTCATTATTGCGTTTTCATTACAAGAAATGGAACTAAGTACTTAATGTGTGTTGCATACTTATCTGAGAAGGAAACAGTATGAGAAAGTGTTCGGAAGTCAGGATCTCAAAGTGAATTAATGTCTTTATGGAAATGTTATTAACAACTGCTATTGCAAGAATTTTGCTTTTACAGAATAATAAAGGCAAGCTTGACTTGCACCTGAAGTTTAAATAGAACAATGCATTATTATGTCAATACCTGTAGTAGCCCTAAAATAGTCATCTGGAAAAGGTGTGATGTATAATTCTGGCACTTTGCCCAGACAAAGTAACTTTTATGAGAAACAGGTTATATTGATCTGGATGAATTTTTTTCTGATAAATTGATCCGTAGCTACATAGAACAGAACGTGTTCTGTTGTATGTGCTGTGCTACAAATAAAGAGATCTGAGTAACTCCTATTGTTCAACTTCTCTTGTAGTAGATTATAATTCAAGCCATAGTCTTACTTTGATTTTTATGTTAAACTTTACCACTTGCTTTTTCTGTACTGTTAAAAGCTTGCATGAATTAGTATTTGATTTTGTGTATTTTCAACGTATTCTTTTAAAGGAGTAGTAGCCCAGGCTAGATCTGTTCTAGCGTGGCACAGCCGCTACCGATTCTGCCCAACATGTGGGAGCGCAACCAAGATTGAAGAAGGGGGTTACAAGAAAACTTGCTTAAAAGAAGATTGTCCCAGTCTCCAGGGAGTTCACAACACATCGTATCCAAGAGTTGGTGAGAATATTGTGGGATAAACTTGGTCAAAAGTGGCTTGTTTGTACTATTACATACATGTAAATCAGTATCTTTTTATGCATTTCACCTGCTTGCTTCTGTCCCAGGTATTATATACTTGTCTCTCCCCAGAGTATGTGTTTAGGATTGTTAGCAGTGTTTAGGATTAAGTAGTTCAGACTTCTCTTCCTTGCAGTAGTCTGTGACAAAGAATTGCTGTGACAATACCAATCTTTATTGCAATGGAGTAGTATCAATTAGAAGTTTCAACAACATAAATGAGATATTAACAATACAAAGGGTCACATTTTTTCCTTCCCTCTCTGCCCCCGGCATGTTGTTTTCCCACCTTCTGCAAGCCTTCTGAGCTTGAAATGGCTCTGTATAAATTTGACCCTATATCAAATTTCTGATACAGTGCTCATTTTCCTGTAGTGACACTTTGACTGTACTAGCCATCTTCACTGGCTTTCACTATTTATTGTCAGTCACAAACTGCCAGGCCTATTTCTACTCAGATGCAAGCTTGTATAGACAGTCTTCTATAGCTCCTTTTGTTCATGTGCTGCAAAGGAAATGTCCTATGTTACTGATGGGGAAACAAGGAAAGAAGAAGAAGTCACTCTTTTTTTTTTTTTTCTGGATCATCTGGTGACTTTGATCACCTTTCCTTCCCCTATCCTGTCCTCTCTTCTGCAGTTGTAGTTCTGGTAGTAGTACGTATGTGTATTTCTCAATTTCATGTTCTCTTACTTGCTCTAGATACACCTTTGTAGTAATCAAAGCAACTCTGCCATATTCTTCTGTCTTATGGACTATAGCAAAGCTTGCTAAAACACTAGGGGCTGTTTCTTTAGAGCTTCTAGCGCAACAAACTTAGAGAAGGAATGGGATTATATAGGAAAGACTGATGAACCAGTATGTTCTATTGATGCTTTCCTCTGAAGAAAGCTTGCAGACAGCAACACTGCATATTCTACGCTGTGCAATGTGGCAGATATCTTTGAGCAGGACAACAGTCTTTGTTATTATTTGTATTGGCTGCTTAATCATTGTTTTGATTAAGTTTGTTTTGAAGTTATTGTTTATAGTGGTTGCTTAATCAAGCATACACAGAAAATACTGGTGTTTTTGACAAACACTGAAAAACAGTAACAAAAGAAAAAAATCTATAAAGGCAGAGGCAGATAGTGAATTAAAAAAAAACAACATTAAGAGCTAGATAACAATAAAAAAAGGAAAAAAGATCATAGGTGAATGGTGTGCAGAAAGGCATGACAAAAAGAATGATACCAATATGAGACAATACTAAGCAAGAAAGATACATAAAATGACCAGCAGTGAGAAAGTTGATAAAAGTGCAACATCAGATGAGAGATTGATAGCAAACAGTCAACAAAGTCAAGCATGGAAAATTTAGTCAGTATTTACACTGTAACTAGAGTATCTGGCTTTTCTTTGGTATTTCAGTGAAAAGTACATTATGTGTGCGTGTAGAGGAAGTGATACTAAATTAGTTTTGCTGCTGAAATTACTGCATAGCTAATTTGGATGCATAGCTAGGTTAGTATTGCTGGTACTCTGAACAGATTGTGCTTTGGTTGCAAGTAATTTATGTCCTGCATTTCAAGCCTTGGCTAGTAGACTGCTTCTACTGAGCATGTATGTTGCAAACCATATAAACAAGTATCTTGCAGGGGAAAAAATAAACAAAGTTAAATAAAACAGCAGCTTGCTCTGGGCATTTACACAATTCTAATTTCAGTCACGTAAAGGTATCTTATCTTGTATATACATGCATTGATATCAAATAGGCTGAAATTTTTTACTGCTTTTAAGTCCCTCAAATGTTGAAATATATTCCTTTCATCTCCTTTACAGATCCTGTTGTGATAATGCAAGTCATCCATCCAGATGGGAACCACTGCCTTTTAGGTAGGCAGAAGAGGTTTCCCTCAGGAATGTTTACCTGTCTCGCTGGATTTGTAGAACCTGGTGAGTAATTTAATTTTCCTGTACCAGTTGTTTTTTCTCACATATCAGAATTGTACCTTGAAAATAATACAGAAATATGTTTGGTGTTATGTCGAATAAATGTTTTTGCTTCCTGTTAGATAAGTTGTTATAATAAATATGCCTGTTCTATACTTCCCAACAGCTGATCTATAAAAAAAGCAATAAGTAATTTGAGTAAATATAATTTAAAAAGTTTTCTCATCATGTACTCTTAAATTACATATTTAAGTGAAAAAACATCTTAAAACACATATAAGTTCCTTTCTGTGGTGATACTTAGCAAGGGGTTTCAGCATAGGAAAAATTTAAAGTTAAAGCATGACATAAAGTTAACATGAAGTTAAGCATATGCTTACATTTTTAGGATCTGATTGATTATATGGAAGCTAAGCAGAAAATATTTCATTTTGAAGGAAGAGAGATATTTCGCTGGCTGTGTCAAGCAATAATAGTTGGGATTATTTACAATTATTAGTAGCTGCAGAACAATTTGTTATATTATTGTAAAACATTGTTATATTGGGAGTTCATCTTAATCACTGGTGAAATTGTAGCATAAACTATATTCAGTAAATCTGTGCTGGTGAAATACGATGACAGAATGAATAAGTTTATTCAGATACCACTTGAAAAAAGGCACGATGTTGATTTCCTTGCTCCTTTTGTTCTTCTGCCAGCCTTATTACTTTCTGATACTGAATTCAAGTATATAAACTGAAATTTAAGAATAACTGATCTTATCATCAGCTTCTAATCAGCTGAATGTAGCTGAACTAAAACTTCTGACACATGGACTGTCTGCTTTAATGAACCTCTAATCAGTGGTTACAACACATTCCATGTATGCATATGTAAGCCTGTGACCATCAACAACTCCACATGTAAATCAGTTAGTTTTCTGTAAATATGGAAGTAAAGTTTTCCATTGCAGTTTAAGTTTGGAGACTCGTCTGTATGTGTTAAGGCAATGAAGAATGAGTCAGGCAGAGTGAATAACACAATGCAGAAATGTATGCAAGTCTTCTTAAGTCTCTGTTGTCTTACTATTGTAATTTTAAATACTGAATTTCAAGTTGTATTACATGCTATTACAATCATACTGAAAATCTAAAAATTAACACAATGCTATTTATAAATGAACAGATCAGCATTTCAAAAGTAATTAAAAGAACAATGTATTTCCTACCAATTTTTTACATTTTAGGTGTGGTAATAATAGTTTGCGTGTGCGATGAATTATAAATTCAGGAAATAAACATTATGATGGAGAAATTGTCATACTTTATTTTCAAATTTCCGTTTTGCTTTGTGGCTAGTTCTACCTTTTTAGACTTCTGTATCTTGTGCTTAGGATCTGTGCCCTAATCTGTGAACTAGATCTCTACAGATAATTGTCTTGGGCAGTTTCAAATCTTTTGAGTCAGGTCAAAGCACAGGATGGAATCGTTGCTTTTCATCAGCTGCTTGTTCTTTGCCCTTTTTGATTAGGTGAAACAATAGAAGATGCTGTTCGAAGAGAAGTAGAAGAGGAGTCCGGAGTCAAAGTTGGCCACGTTCAGTATGTCTCTTGTCAGCCATGGCCAATGCCCTCCTCCCTAATGATTGGCTGCTTAGCTGTTGCGGTGTCTACAGAAATTAAAGTTGACAAGAATGAAATAGAGGATGCTCGCTGGTTCACTAGAGAACAGGTAAAGTTCAATTCAATTTCCTTCTTGTATTGATTAGTCTGTGACTGTATCGGTTCTGGCATACAACAGATACTTGCTTTTTCAGCAGGTTGGAACGAGCATGTATACTCTTCATTTTATCATACTACAATTGCTTTATATTGTAGCTGTAGATCACACACAAGCAGAGAAAGGCAGATATTCCTGGTAATTTCAGAGTCAATTGCAAGCCCATTTTATGACATTTTTGTCAGTTAGATCTTCACCTTTTAGGAAGTATCCAAGTTATTGTTACTTTAACCCACTTTCTCAGCAAGCCTGTACAGGCTTTTCATTTTGGCAGAAGTAGTATTTAAGAGCATTAATCATGTGAATTTCTCCAAACAAGCAGGCTACCAGATTTGATGAGAGGGGAGAGGTTTAGGTAAAAGCTCTGGGAATTCATTAGTTTGAACATCTTTTTCCTTGCAGTACTATTTTAATTCTCTGGTATTGAATGCAGTTTTCTATGCATTAATAGGAAATTCTACGCTTAGGTTTCCTGAATACTTAGAATATAGTCAAATAAAAGAGAGGATTAAAAGTCTTTCACAGAAAGGGAGATTTAAGTTCATGAGTGGAAAAAGGAAAGATTGCTTACACAATGTAGTCTTCACAGGTTTTTCCACAGGCTACTTAACAAGCTAAACTTTTAATAACGCTGTACTCCTGCCTAGCAGTTGCAAAGTGTTTTGACTCTTTGCAAGTCAACTTGAAAGCAAAGTTATTCACCTACAATCTTAGTATATTCCTTACAACACTGAGAGCATTGTTTTAAATGACTATCGGTTCTGAATACAATTAGTTGCATGCAGGTTGGTCTGGAGTTCAAAATAAATGTATTTCAGAAATGTAGTAAACTAGAAGCGCACTCTTGTGTTGCTTGCAACTGCTTCAGAAAACCAACAAAACACATTTCCTTCTCCACTGCATGTGAAAAAGAAAAAAGAAAAAAAAGAATTATTTATGGAATGGTGTAGTGCGCCATCTGGTGGTCTTTACCATAAAGAGGTTTTACAAAAACCTTAAATATTATATTAATAGTCAATCTCCACAGCTTTATTAGAAAGAAGGTATCCTTTGGGACAGATTTGAGCTCAAAAATTCAGAATTCACACAGCATCTTTTGGGGTTTTTTCGCTGCATCTTGTCTTTTAGTGGTTTTTTAATAGCTATAGTAATGATGGATTATCACAGTAAGATAATTCCTGCATTAATGCAATGTTAGATTACATATAGTTTATAGTACTATCTTCTAAAGAAAAAAAATTGTCTTTTTTGCAGGTCGTGGAAGTTCTCATTAAAGGAAACCAGCGTTCTTTCTTTGTACCACCAAGTCGAGCTATTGCACACCAGCTGATAAAACATTGGATTGGAATGAATGCTAATCTTTAATTCAAATAATTGATTTATTTAAGTTAAATTACTTCTTCTAGTAAATGCTAAATTAGGAATAAACTGGAAATAATTGTTTATCTAGTAAATGTGCAATCACATGAATTTTTGAGCCTTTCCTTTGGTTCCTGTGCTAGACTGTGCAACGCTTTGTAGGTTTTTCACATCTGAGTTAGAACCGGACAACAACCCAGTCATTATCCCACGAAAGCAAGCAACAAATAGCTAAAATCAGTACCTTGTTGTGCACAGGCTGCCTTTTCATTTTAGAATCAAGTTATTATGCTTATTGCTATTATCCTCTTGATGTTTATTTGTTCTTTCCTGTCCCCCACTGGAAGGAGTCACAGCATTACAAAGAGGCCTGACTTTGTCTGCTCTTTGAATTCTGCATTTACATCCTCCTATTTTGTCTTTTTTCTCTCTTTCTCATTTTTTCCTGTCTCCATTCTTTAAATTCTGCCTGGCACAAAAATCAACGTTCAGTGCTGAAATTCTTATCAGCAATAGTTATTTTTAAGCTAATAGCATACTTAAATGGTTAATATCTTTCCCATTAATAGCCCTTCAAGCAGAGTATTTACAGCCCCAGTCTAGTTTGGCCTGCACTTACCCAATTGTATGTCAGCCTGAATTTAAAAGTATAACACAATACTCTGTTTATGAAAAAGGTATTGGAGAGCCATCCCCAAAAGCCTGAATATTAGATGTTTTTGTAAGATAATAATATACTTATTTACTCTAGGCAGTGAGTTATTTCATTCTCTGATAATTAGAAGTGCAACTGTAGAGTAATGGAGGAGAAAAGTAAATTAATTAAACAAGACATAGTATCTCAAAATAGTTACAAAGTTCTTTTCTAGAAATAGGGACACTTAAGATTGTTGCTGCTGTTAAGAATTTTTCAGTAGAAAGAAATACAGCAACCCCAGCTGTAGGACTGGGAAAGCAATATATAAATTAAAATCTTTACTTCTATGTATTTAATGCTACAGTTCAGATTTGTGCCTTAATTTATGATGTTATTGAAAAGGATGTTAACTTAATATTCTTTCACAGTGGAAGATTATAAAAGTATACTGGTTTTACTATTAATATCATTATGTAGTGGTTAGTAGTCTGTGATTATGCAGTCATCGCGGTGATAGAAATGCAAATTTCCTGAAGGAAATACAATGATAGTAGTAAATATTAACTTATCATATGGGGATATGTTTATTCAGAGTAATTTGAATGTTTTTAATCAGTGAATGATGTCAGATTTGTTTCAAAATTCTCTGCAAACTGGAATCAGTAAAAATGTTTTACAAATCCTAGTAGTTCTTTTTCTTCCATCCAGTGTCATACTATGCTTCGTGGCTCTTTTTTTTTTTTTTTTTTTTTTTTTTTTTTTTAAAAAAAAAAAAAAAAAAAAAAAAAAAAAAAAAAAAAAAAAAAAAAAAAGTTCTAGGAAAAATATTAAACCCAGAGGACAACTGGAATTTATTAGGAGAAGCACTTACCAGGAGAAAAGGGAGGGACGTTATAAGCATGAGGGTATATTTGTAGGCAATAGTGATAACATATGCAACATGTAGTAGTCTTTGTCTTGTTTGTTTCTTTGGTGTTTTTTTTTTTTTTTTTTTTTTTTTTTTCTTTTCTTTTTAATGCAATGGATTTCAAACTTTAAAGCAAGAATCATTTCTGACAGACTTGGAACAGTTGACAAATCATTACATTGCTTCATTCTCTCCCTTATTTCAGCTATTCCTACAAATGAAGAAAATCAGTTGAGCCATCTGGAAATGAGAAGGAGTAAGACACTGTTTCCCTTAAAAATTGCTTCTACAGAGGAGGGGAAGTATGAAAAGCTCTCATGGACTACAGCTACCAGGAGGGCAGCATGTTTTCAGTGGAATTAATCTTTTAAAACAGTAGTGGGACAGAAGGAAGCCTAGTTGCGAGTTGTTCATACAGGTAAAGGAGAACATTGGACAGTATGCAGTCAGTGGTGGAAACTAAGCCATGCAAGGAATTTTTAACTAGTACTGTGATGATTACACATTGAGAGATGAATGAGGAAGGAATGAGGAGCACATGGAAGAAGGAGGATAAAACAAAGAGCAAATACAGGTAGCGTAAAGATAAATAATATATTGAAGTAACTAAAAATATGTGTAAAAGACCTATCCTAGTCTTAGTTTTCATGTGGGAAATTATGGTGGTTTGCTATAGAGATGGGTTTATAACTGAAAGTCAGAAGACAGTATCTATAATCAGTACTGAGATTAAGAATGAGACTATTTTTTTAATTGAGAATCTGTGTAAACGAGATATATCTGCAATTACAATGCTAATAAATAATTTGAACAAATTCATTTTCCTGCATGAATAAAGGAGAAAAAATATAGTTTGAAAAAAAATGACAAGAGTATTACTGTTAAACTCAGAGATAATTGTTTTAGTCATCTTTCAGTCGTAATAAATTCTGATGTTGCAACAATTTTTAATATATATACATTTTCAAAAGCTAAACCAGCAGTCTTTTTTAAGCTTTTTTTTTTCTTTTTTACCTCCCCACAACCATTCACAGAGAAGATGACAAACACCCCTCGTTTAAGAAAATTAATTTGATTATTTTTAGTTTCTTACTTACAGTGAAATTTTTCCTGGCTATGCATTGCTTAATTTGACCTGTTTGTAGGTTTTAAGATAGAGTTTTAGTTTGAAAATACCAATGCTTAGAAATTTTCTGCGGAGTGGTTTTTGTTTGCAGATTACATATGAAATGTCTAATTGAAGATCCAAATGATGTAGTTTGTTAGCAACTAGAGCAATTTAGAAAAGTGCCACACTAAATTTAACAACAATTAAACAGTGCAGTGATTCTAACTAGAGTGTGGTCAGGGCAACACCTTTGTAAGATTTGTTTGCTTTATCCAAAAGACTGGAGCTTTGCAAGCAGACTACTTCTTGATGCTAAGTTAATGGTGTATATTAAGAAAATAGTATACCTTAAATCACTAAACAGAGAGGCTTTGTTCACCTGGTGTAATAATGATCTCACTCCCATCTCCCTTGCTTCTACAATGGTACCAGAGCAAAAAGACTACTCCTTACATGCAGATTACAAGGCAGAAAATTCTGGAGATGCCTTTTCTCCAGTTGGCCTGTACACTAATGAAAGTTAACTTCTGTTCATTATGTAATTTATAAATAGTCTATATTTTATCTAGTTTGAAATTTTAATAATTTACAAATAATAGAAATAGTAATTTAATGAAGTGGAAAACAAATAGATGAGGTGTTTAAACGCAAACCAAAATTGAGACTAATAACCAAATTATATGTTCATGTGATAAGCTCGTGATATCTCACATAAACTTATCTTAACAAAATACCGATTGTGAGATTTTTACAAACTTTGCATTTGTCCCTATAAGCATACTTCTTTTATCTCATTTTTCAGATTGGATATGTGTAAACACATGAAATATTAAGTCATTCTAATCGTGATACCATAGCATTAGCATTATATTTTGTGTTTCGTGTAGGTATACTGTTGGAAAGAGTCCAGTGTAGGGCAAGAAAGATGATTAAGGGATTGGAGCATCTCCCTTATGAGGAAAGGCTGAGAGAGCTGGGACTCTTTAGCCTGGAGAAGAGAAGGCTGAGGGGCGACCTTATTAATCCTTATAAGTATCTAGAGGGTGCTTTGAGGGAGGAGCCAGACTCTTTTCAGTGGTTCACAGTGACAGGACGAGGGGCACCCAGCACAAGCTGGAACATGGGAAGTTCCACTCAAATATGAGGAAGAACCTCTTTACGGTGAGGGTGACAGAGCCCTGGAACAGGCTGCCCAGGGGGGTTGTGGAGTCCCCTTCTCTGGATATTTTCAAGCCCTGCCTGGATGCAGCCCTGAGTAATGTGCTCTGGGCCTTCCTGCTTTAACAGGGGAGTTGGACTAGATGATCTCTAGAAGGTCCCTTCCAACGCAAACAATTCTGTGGTTCCGTGAAAGTTGGTAAATTGCTATCTTGAATTCTACAACGTGTGAAGGAAAAAGGGGTGGATGCTAACAGGCTGATTAAAGGTAGACCAGTCATGATGCTCCATGGAATTAAATATACTAATCTGATTCTGAGCTTAGGAGACAGAAATAGAAAAGGAAGTGGAGCAAGACTGTGAACAACACTGCTCCCTCTTTTAATTTTAATTAGGTAATCTGGTTGATTAAGACTTTTCAGACAAACCTGACATTTCGTAAAGCCCTGGTAGGTTGAGCTGTTATTTTTCTAACCTGCTCTTAAGAGTTAAATAACTAGTAGTCCTTTATTGCTTCAGTGATTAGTAGGGTATGTGTATACAGCATATCATTGCTGACTGGGATTGACAGTACAGAAGTGGGTAAGTCGGAAGGAAAAAAAAAAAATTGAACTTGTTATCCTATTAAGCCTTAGCAAGACAGCCAGCCCATCCTTCATGAGCTTAGAAAAGCAAACTACTCACAGAGAGTCCCTAATAGCAAGCATCTGAGGAAAATGAATGTTGGCTGAATGTAAGTATAAACATTTTTACTTTTTTTTTTGAAATTACATCCTGTCAGGTAGTATTTTTTAGATACTAATTGTTGTAACTTGCAGCTTTTATAAAATGTGAGATTTCTGCAGGTTCTTTGGACAGTAGATACAGTTTAAAGAATGTAAATTATAGTTCAGTGTATAGTTTAGTTTTCTGAATAAGTAAAAATGATAGCTTCCTAAACAGAAGGGATTTTTCAGATGGATTTTTGATTGTGAGTAAATAAGAATGTTCTCCTAAATGATAGGGATTTCTAAGATGGATTTTTGATTCTTAAGACTGTGTCATTTCAGCATATAGGGACTTACAGTGTAGTAGTATACAATTTTAGAAGTGAAAACCTACCTGAATGTACTTCAGTTTGTTATTTGTATTGTCTTCCTGCAATGAATGTTTCAGATGTGGAATGCTATGATAAGACTACAGGATTATTAATCAAGAAGGAATAGTACATATTGTTGAGTGGAGAAGCTTACAAACTCAGTTTGCAGCACTTAAATAAGCCTGCATAGTAAGGCTTTTCTCCTACCATGTCATCATCCTGTATACTAAGCTACATTTGGTAAAGTACTTTCTTATTTCTCTTTAAGGAGAGAAACATTCTAACACTGGAGCTCTTCCAGTTCAGTGAAGAAATGTAGACATTTTTTCAACATACTTCCTAAAAATAAAAAAAGAGGCTATGAAATAGTAAACAACCTATTTTCTGTCATTCTAAACCCACATTATTCTTAATTAATGCACTATAAATTATTCTGGAGAAAGTGACACTGGAAACTGCATAGTCAGAAAATATAGAATCTTAAGTGGCCCCATTTTAGATGCCAGAAATCAAATCCTGTAAGCTAGGATAGGTTTTTTTGCCCTTATTGCATTCTGTGAGAAATCAAAGATTTCTCTCACTTAAATGTAATTTATATTTTGTAGTCATAAACATCCTCAAAATAAGAAGCTACCTCATTTTAAAAAAAATTGTTAGAGTGTACAACTACGACAAAGGCTTCCTGGGTGAGCTGAGTTTCAAGTATAATCAAAGATTTTGAATTTACATTGTTTCTGTTATGATGGATGAACAGTTCTGAAGCTCAAAAAAGTTGAATATTCAGATTGACAAAGAAGTGCAGTACTCCATTGGCAGTAACATCTTGGATTATAGAAATTATATTTCATTATTGGAAGTGGTTCTGCATTATAGTGAGTTTTCTGCTAATTTCATGACCAACTGCCGCATTGCATCTGAAGGGTATTTCACTTACCTGCTGTCATGTTTGATACTGACAAAGCATGAATTACATGCCAAAATGGAACCAAATTAAAAGTGACTAAAATGCAAGATGGTGCACTAAATATCAGAATGACAAACTCACAAGAAAAGCACTAATCCAGCTAGCTTTCACAGAATGGCAGGGGTTGGAAGGGACCCCTGCAGATCACTTTGTTTAATCTTCCCACTGCAGCAGGTTCATCTAGAGCAGGTTGCACAGGATCGTGTCCAGGCAGGTTTTGATTGTCTCCAGAGGAGGAGATTCAAATTAGCAGTTTTTTCTTTGGTCTCTAAAACAGGAATAGCAGAGGCCCTACAATGTGAACAGAAATGGCAATTCATGGGAATTTTTAAAATAGATTTTCAGACCTTTTGAAGAAGAAAAAATTATTTTATTAAGTATAACAGAAATATAATGCACAATAAAGTATGTTCTCTCCCAGTTTTTAAAAATGCGTTCTTACGTAGATAATAATAAATGCATGAGCATCCATTGCATTAAACTCACCACTGGAAAAATCTGATCAGTAAATTGCATTACTCTGTTAAAAGCATCATGTGATCTCTGGATGGATCATTTACAGCACAGAGGCTACCTACAAGCTCCATTTTGTTGCTGTGGAAAATGGTGCATATCTTTAAATGAAGGTGGAATTGAACACTGTTGATGCAGAAAATCTCCAAAATCTGAAATAAATGTTTGTTCTTATTAACATATTATCTCTTCTTGCAAAGAAGAAATCTTCTTCTGGCAAGAGCTCAAAATAATTAAACAGAAAACAAGATTAGCTTAGTTAGTAGGCAGAAGCTTTATAAGAAAACAAATTTAATGTATGGTTTTGCAGAATTTAAGAACTGAAAGCTATACCTATGACTTGAATTCTTCCTGAAAAGGCAGAAATGTTGTACGTGTACAGCACATATGATAGCTGAACTATTTTTTACTATGACTTTGCTGGAACTTGTGTTCTCAGAATAATTTTGAAAACATTTGACTGACTGCTACTTTATTAGCCTTTTTAAAACTAAAGGGAAGAGCACCCTGCCTACAGGGAGATGTCTTTAACATAACGGCAACAACAGCATACCCCCTATTCCTTTAAAAAAGATTGTTTGAAACCTATTCAACACTTCATCTGATGTCACTTGTTGCTTATAAAAAGAGTCCAAAATAATGCAAAATCTAATGACATGGGGTTTGGATTCCCTGAGAGTGCTCATTTATGAGAAAAGTGATATTCTTAGCTGCTTGGACAGTAACCTTCCTTGAAAATCAGAACTGCAGTTCTGACTGCTGTTTGCTCTCTTTTCATGATCTGAAAAAGTAAGATCCTGATTTGGTGTGCTCATTAAATGTGCCACAGCACATTTCATTAACAAAATGGTCGATCACTGGGTGCTATACAATACCTGTTGCAGATTAATTTCTCTTACCCGTGCTTTTCTAAGCATCTCATTTGCATGTGCTGTTCTCGTAGCTGTTTGGATACTGCCAGATAACATTTGAACAGAAGCTGATCTTTTGCAGCCATATAACTCATGTTTTAATTAATTTTGTAGAATTCCTTAGAGTCCTGCTACAGTCCCAGTAAATGTTTGTGTGCTTCCTTTATTTTAGACATTTTTCAAAGAAGTTTTTAAAGACTAGTCTTTTCTGGAAAATGTGTAAATGAAATTATAAACAGATGAAAATAAGAGACACACCAGCTGAGGTAGAGAGTAAGAAGCACTACTAAGGCATTTTTCATAATACATTCTTTTTCTTGCATGTATTTGGCATGAAATACATTCTTTGGCAATAGCACTGCAGAACTGGTTGTTCAGAAGTCATTCAGAGAAGGTAATAATGGTAGTTTGATAAAGAGATTTGGAGCATCTTTGTAAAAAAAAAAAGAGGAAAAACCCAGAAGATTCTTGAATAAGACATGCTTGATTGAGGTAAATAAGAGGTAAATCAATGATGAGCCTTTTTTGCCTGCTCTCTGTGTGGAACTACTAGGCTTTCCCCAATTCATGCTAATGACATTGTCTCCGTTAAGAGTAAATTATCTATAGGGCATCTGCCTTAATGCATAAAAGTAATGCAGGTAGTATGCCACAAAACACAGTCAGTAAGGAGAGTCAAAGGAAGAATTCACAAGGAAAAATCAAGCTTTAAGAATAATTTTGTAGGAGGAGAAGAACTAAGTATTGAGAAACTGGGCCAGACATAGTTGGTAACTTGAGCGAAGTCAAAGCAAAGATTAGTATGGAATAGAATAATATTGAGCTATATGAGCAGAGACAGAATGGAAGTCAACGCGAACAAACTCCAGTAGGGCAAGGGAAACAAAAAGTCGGATTCTGTATCCAGAGGGAGAAAATTAATCAGAAGGATTTGACATGGCGGAAACACAGAATGGGAGAGCAGTAGTAGGATGATGTTTCAGAAAGGCTTGTTTGGGTATTCCCTGACATTGTTCTTCTGCAGTCTGTGAACAGTATACAGTTTAGTGGGGAGGTATAAAGTGAGCTGCCACATTTATAGCCATGCCTTCTCCAACATAAGATACTGAGATTGTAAGGATACATACCATCTAAAAGGACAATTAATGTTGTCCTGAAAGAACAGAAAGTGTTTTGCAAATGTGTTGTGTCACTACACCATTCCAATTCAATATTACTAAATATTTTCTCCATATTTTCCTTTCCTTTTTTTAGTTTGTCTTTTCTGCCAGTCTCTCATTACTGTATAGGTTCACTGAACACATTTGTTTAGAACACTTAGGAACATACATTTTCACATAAAATCTCCATTATGTAAATGTATAAAACTGGAATAAAATAACTTCTGTATTTTCAATTTTATTTCCAACCAGCATTTTTAAGGCAACTTTTCCTGCCTAAGAAGATGATCTGAGAGGCATATGTTAGAAAAATATTTTGTTGCCTTTATGATGATAAAGCTTGTCATCAGCAGCATTATCCTGAAAGAAATACTGTTACAGATAGTTATTCGCAGTGAAAATTAACATGTTCTGGACAGAGCTTTAATTATTGTCATAGTGGAGAGTAATCTTTCACTCAAAATTAAGAAGTTAGTATTCTGAGCTAAGCCAAGCATGGCTGTTTGTAGTAAGAATAACCTGTCACGTAGAGCACTATGGTCAGTGGCTTCTATCCAGTGAGCTGCCGAGTCCCTGTGTTGTGATCTAAGCTAATTGGACTAGTGTTTGTCCAGCAGTGGACAGGACAGTCCCCGATGCAGGGTCTTACCCTGCAGTCCTGATGCGTGCAACTAATCCTTGCTCAAGTCAATAGGTCTACTCATGTGACTAGGATTGAAGGTGATGAGATTCCTAATTCTGTTAGCACATCCCAGCCGGTGCACCAGCAAAGCGAGAATAGGCAAAGACAATGCAAGGAAAACATGCGTAGAAAAGATGAGGGAAAAGCAAAGAGCTGGTGCCTCTCCTGATGTAAGGTAAACCTCGGAGGAGAAAGCCTTAAATAACATACGGAAATGTAGTAGAGCCAACAAAATTATTTGTATCATAAAAGTTCTTTCCAGTGTTTACCTGAAATTCACTTTAGGATATCAACAATTTAACACACTGCATGTACAATTAAAATTAATAATATATAAATATGAAAATTAACATCTAAGAGATGTTAGTCTTAATCACAAATAAACAGTGCAAACAATCACTCTAAGTTACAGTTTTAATCTACTGGGTACCAATTACAGAAATAACTGGGAAAAAAACCTAAACAAAACAGCTTATTCATCCTGTTCATCTAGGTCTTAGGTTTCATCTTTGAGCATGTACTTGTCACTGTGACAAGTAACCTGAGCCTTACAATGCCAATGCAGCGATTTAAAAAGCTTTATCCTAATCCTAATTTTTATAACAAGATCCATACATCCCTATTACACTAGGTAAGGGCACAGTCTGAAAAATTCACTCATGCTCTTTCCACAATGATGTATTTGATGTACTGATGAACCATCATCTAAAGATGATTGTGACTAATAACACTTGCAGTCAGTTTTCTTTCCAACATAACTCTACCAGTTTTCAAGACTATCCCAATGATGTATTAGCAGTTCAAATAGTTGTAATTTCAAACAATGTGAATTATCTATTCCAAAGTCATTTAGAATACAATAGAAAATCTTTGGATTAAACAGAAGTAAATCCGAACCCAGTGACTTTTTTGGAAAGTTGGCTATTTTCATTATATTTCAATACTGTTAATTTTTAGTCAATTTTCCAAGGAAACATCAATCCCAGAAAATGCTACCAATTCTAATTGGTTAAATAGCCACTACATAGTAACCTTGCTGCATGAGATGCAGACCTCTTCTGTCAGCTTCAGAAGAGACTTCAGTCTCTGAAGCTTCATGCTTCAGAGCTTTGAAGCTCTGGATTCAGTCAGCATTTAGCCCCATTGCACAACAGGAATGATAGAGGACTTCTGGATTTTAGCTATTCTGTTCAGTTCAAAGTAAATTTAAGCTCATCACTTCAGTGATGAGCTGCAAGAAAATGACTGACTAACTAAACATGGATGCAAAGCTCAGCTCCTACTTGAGGGTTTAGGGATTCTTCATTTGTCTCAAATTATTAAAGTATGCAAATAGCATCCATAATGTTTCCTCTGAGCAGAGTTTGATACCACGTTTCTTAAGGCCTGTTAAATTCAGACTGAAATTTCCCACCATCCTGTTAGGAAACAAATTTTTTAATTTTATTTTCTTGATTTTGTGAAAGTAATAATATTTAAAAATTAGTTATTAGAGGGTTTCCACTGCCCTTTAGAGTGCAGTAGGTCTTCAATACTAAGCATGCATTAACAGTTAATGATGTAACAAGTTTCCCTATGAGATGAAAAAACCATAAACCAATTTTCTTCTTCCCACAAACAAATGCAAAGTACTACCCAAACTGTGAGATGCAGATTGGTCTTGGTTTGCTCTGCATGGAGCTCAGTTATGAACTTAGGCCTAGCTGAAGCCTTTTATTCTCTTGCGTTGTCAGACTTTTTCTCAGGAGAAAAAGCAATGATTATTAAGTATTTCATTATGTAGATAAGATTGAATTTAAAATAAATGCTTAAAATATTAATATCTAAAAATCAGATTTAGATAAAATCATAGGCTGGAAGAGGTCAGCCACTGCCCAGATCTCCCAAAGATTTCAAATAATACTGGTTCAGGCCCCATAGCTGAGATCATTGACCTTGATTTTAAGCTATTTGGAAAGCTTTGAAAGTTTGATCCCAAATAACCAAGAGAAGCAAATAGATGCATTAGTACCTGCTGTAGCACTTCTATGTTTTTCATTATAACCAGTCAGTTCTTACACAGGAGAAAAGCCAAGTGAGAGAGCCTGAGACAGTCAGAGTGCAAAATTATTCCAGAGAAACTTTCTCATTATCCATTGTTTTCTCTCCCACACAGCAGAGCAGAACCCAGATGCCCTCAGTTCTTAGAAATGAGTAGAAAAAGAAGAAAAAGCTGCAAGGGCAGAAAGAGCTCTGATTCCAGAGAATGTAAGTTTACAGAAATGTTTAATTTGAAGTAAAAACATCAGAATCATAGATGGTTATGCTCAATTTACTCATCAAGACAGAAATCCATCTTTGTGCCCAAAGCTGTTTGACAGATTGGAAATGTTTACACTGAAGTGTGGGTACATACAGATAATGTCTTGATGAGGGTACTCTAGTTTTTTATTTCAGTTGAGCTGCTATCCTAGCTATTTCTGACAAAGTCTTTCTTAACATGTTGATGTTTAATTGCCTCAAATTCTCAGCATTCTTGCTGTAAATTTCTCAGTGTTGTCTGAGTTTAACAGCTTGTTCTAATCCTACTTAGGTAGATGTCACTGTAAACTGTTATCCTCTAACGTGTACATGAGCTATTCTAAAAAAAAAAAAAAAGCCTAAGCAAGTCAGAATTTTTTGTAATTGTATGAATGCCATGAAATCTTGCCTAGTACAGCTCCTGCCAGGAAACAGTATTTTCTTCTGCTTCGAACAGAAAGCTGTGGCTTTCACCTCCTGGCAATGTGCCACTGATTGCTGTGTGATTGTGACAATATTCATTAATCCTTTTGTTTGCTCATCTGTAAAAGGATTATAAAAGTCAAGTTCCATGTAATTTACCCCAAACTGCAAACATGCGGTGGGATATTGATTGTCCCAGTGTGTTCACAGGAATGAAGTAAATACTGAGAGTAATGGAAGTAAAAAAGGTAAATCTTTCTATATACAAATAGAATACCTTGTTCTCTAACAATTCTGCAACTTTCTGAGAAAAAAACAGTGTAGGTATATTCATTTTCTCCAGTCAGAGTTAACATGGCCTGACTTCACATTACTTATCAGATAACTAAGACAAAATAAGTTAATACTGAAATGAAAAAATAATGTTGTGGATAATACACTATACCTCAAAGATAAAATAGGTATTTTCTTTGAAAAGTGTCTCAAAGCTAATCATACATTTGTGATACCACTTACCAAGTCATGGGAAAAATGTTTTTTGTTCTTTTTTTTACCTTAAATTAGATGAACAGTTGTCACCCATTTGTAAATGCCAGCAAAATGTAGGAAGCCTTGAAAATAAAGCAGATGAGGCTCTGGCTCGCTTCGCTGAGCCACTGGATGTAAAGCGTACTGAAGAAGATGGAAAAGATCATGAAAACAAGAATCAGAGTAGCTCAGATGCGTCTGAAGATAAAGACCTTGATAACGTTTCAGACAGCGAAAAAGAAGGAAAAAAGGAAAAGAACTACCCTCCTCAGATGTTTCCTCCTCAGCAAGATGAAATCCTAGCTACAGTAACTTTTGGTGAAACAGAGGGCTCATCCACAGGGAAAATTACACTGTGGGGCAAGCCAGACTCTGCAGAGTTTATTAGCTTGGCTACTGGAAAAATTACTGCAGAAGTAAAATACGGTTCTTTTAATGTGAAAGTAGAAGTTAAGAATGTTTCTTTGTTTGATTCTGGAACAAAACTTGTAGCTGAGAAAAGGAAAAGTTCAAAGAACAATAAACGTTGTCATGAAAGACAATATCAGAAAAGTCAGTGTTCAAAATGTTCGAAGCACCAGTGTCCTTCAGCTGACCTTTCAGCAGAACACCATGGGAATTATAAGGGATCCTTTAAACATAAAATTCAAACTGCCGTCAACAAAAATGCCTCCCTGAAAATGAACATTGAAGCAAAGGAAATTAAAGTGGAATATACCAGCAGAAATAAAAATCTAAAGGTTAACATCACACCTGGTGAACAAACACAGAGCAAAACCTGCAACAGGGAACAAGAAGATACCTATTGGAGTGAAACAGATTATTCTGTAACAGAAGCGCCTTGCAATACAGATTGTGAATCATCTTTTAGCATTCAGGAAAAAGTAGACTATACATTCCCAGATGCATGTACACTTCTCCCTCCACCTAAAGAATTTGCTGACTGTGAGAAAGTGCATTTGGATACAATTGCAGAGGGAGTATCATTGTCAGCTTCCAGAAGGGAATCTGACAGCCTCTCTACGGCCTTGAGAATCTGGGAGGAAGAAAATTATTTCTGTAAATATAGCAAAAAGGACTACAAAGACCAAACCAATGAAAAGGAAGATTTTTCAAAAGATAAAATACTTTTCTCAAAAATAAATAATACAAATTGTCTTGTAGCTAGTAATACCTTGAACAACGCAAATGCTGGGAAGGAGCATATCAGTAAGAACAATATATTAGGTCAAGAAAGAAATAACTGTGACAAATACAGAGACATGGGGCAAAAACCAGCAAGAAGAAAGTCTTTCCCAGATACTGCCCTTGATGTACCATCACCAGTTCACTCTAGAAAGGATTCTGGCTTTTATTCGTTGCCATCCTTAAAAGTATTGCCTAAGGAGACCAAAGCGGGAGATATCTATAACAGGAACTCACATGTTCATACCAGCTATATAGAACTTTCTAAGTGTCCTGACTTGACCTCCTCACTGAAGAGTTTGAGAGGTCTGAAGTCTTCGTATCAGTTTGCTTTCACATCATTTGATCATAATATTACCATTTATCCATCTGAGCCTGAAGAAAGTCTAGATGACACTTCTTTATTGAATGACTATGCAGACTGTGTGGGTCATGGTGAAGAAACAGAAGAAACATTAATGGAGAGTCTCCATTCCAGTAGTACTATAAATGAGAAAAAAGAAAATGGGCATGAGGAGCCTCTGAGAAACATAGCCATATGGGAGGAAGACTCTGAGTCTACTGAAGATGCCTTAGATGAAGGGACACCAGAGTACAACCATTTAGAAAAGCACACTGAAATGCAGAACAAAGCTCAGCTGGTACAGGTCTATCCACATTCTAGAAGCCCTTTGGGCGAAGTCATTAATGACAAGGAAAGCACTAATTATGCATCTACAGAAAGCACCCCAAACCAACTTTCAGCTTTACAGCAAAACGTTCACCAACCCCCTGCAGAGCCTGAGGTAACAAAGAAAAGGAGAGGATCGGTAATGACTGTGATAACTGGAGAACTAGAACGAAGACTCATCCAGGTTGACAATAAACTGATACCTGATTCTTTTGGCTCTGCAGCAAGAAAAGAGCCTAAACTTCCCTGTAGTATACAAGAAGAATCCTTGCTGTCATCCTTGCTATTAGATCCCGAGGAGCATGACATAAATAATGAATCAGAAAGCTTTTCTGAGATACAAGACATATCTGGGAATATCGTTGTTGAATCCGATTACCATAATGATTCAGCACAGGCTGCCATATTGTCTACCTCTTCACCATATACAGAAAAGAAAGAGAATTTCACAGAACATTCAGATGTCAAGGAAAGATCTGAGAACTTTTGCAGTAAACAGTCAATTGATGATAGCTTAAGGAGAGAGCCTGGAGAACATCAACTACATCAGCTAGCCAAATCCAACTCTGATGAAGTTGAGAAAAAGACCGAAATGAAAGAAAATTTTCATCAGAATGCAGACATCCCTCCTTTATCAGTAAAACTGATTAGTCAGAAAGGTAGGTGTTGTAAGACTTTTGGAGTTAATACCACTTACACACCTTTAGCATAGGTGGTTTAGTGCTTTGGTGACATCTTTGGGGGGAAAATGAAAGTATATTATAACAATACAATAGTATTGGTATGCTTGGCCATTTGGTTCTAATATGTTGCTATTGTGTTGAGGATCCTAAGAGACACCTTGTAGACCCAAGTAACTTAAATAAAAAACCCATACTGTACATCTAGTGAGAGAAGCAAAGACCAAAACAAGAAAGGTTTTTTCGCAATTGCCATGTGGCAGGAATTCAGAGTTCTAGTCAGCGTTTAAAACCATATAAATCTTGTTTGGGAGTCTGTGTGATCTGTGGAAATACTAAGCTCCAAGTGCATCTCAGTCCTAATTCTGGCTGAGCTTTTGCATGTCATGGAATCACCATAGTGGATCATTTAACGTTCTTTTCTCCTCTCTTTATGTTGTTAAGAAAACTCCATATGAGAAAGAATTATTTTTAATAGATAATAATTTACAAAATTTCTTGTCTTCCCTTCTGTAATTCACCTACCCATATCCATAATTGGTCATTTAAAAGGAGTGTTTTGAATCATAAAAATGTAAAGCCACACTGAGACACTGCACACTACAATGTAAACTTTTTACATTGTGAATATGTACACACACATTTGTGTGTGTATTTTTGAAATACCACTCCAAACACTTTAATTTTAATTTTTTAATATTAATGAAGTTATATACAAATATAACTCAGATCATCCTTTCCAGAAGAGAATCTTTCCAACACATTTGGAAGGTAGGAGTTTTATACAGTTGAAAAATGCATACTTTCTTATCATGGGAAAAAGGTCTTCAAGAATATTAGTGAAAAGCATCAGAAAGTTTTTAATAATCTTTCTAGTTCACAGTATCTGCAGAAAGTACTGGTATGTCCTCCAAGGTTGTCTTGTTTGGCACTGGTAATAAAAATTTCAAAAACACCTGAAGTGAGATATAGCTATTTCTTGCATTTTGATTTTAATATGAATAACAATGCACTTACAATATGGGAATACCATCCTACTTAATCAAGGAATTAGGCACAAGGGGCAATGCAGGATGTTCTGTGCTCAGTAATACAGTGACACTGGAAAGGAAACGTGGCATTATTCAACAAAGAGTGAGAGCACCTAGAACAGAGGAGAAAAACAGATGCAAATGTTGTAAACAGGAATGGGGAGAGGAGCCCCAGCAACCTGGAAGTCTGCTGGTGGTGTGGGAACTCAATTACTATCACAGGAGCAAAGACTCGTGCCCCTAAAAAAAATCCATTTCCTGACTCTCTGCTCTGGAAAAGGGGCTCGGTGACACAGGTCTGTGATGGAGATCTGACTGAAGCCACAAAAAGGCTCTTGACCCAAGAGAGCACTTACACAGGCCTCTAGGGAGCCTGTGCAGGCCGGGCTCACTTTTTCCCTGCACCCTGTACCAGTGGGTACAGCTGCATTTTTAGGATGGAATCTAACACAAAGACTGCTTTCCAATTGCTGGTTTAGATTAAATGGTAATACAACAAATAAATTTATGCTGCTCTACCCACAAAGAAACCTGAACCTCCTTTTATCTGCATGTGTGTCTTGCAAGATTTTTAATGTTTAAATAGCACTTTATATATCTACATATTGGCCACTTCAAAAACGTATGAGTACTTTTAAACAAAATCCATGAAAAATTTATATGTTTCTGCATAAAAATGGTGCCATACAAATGGCTATGAAGGTATTTAACTACAGATACAACTACCACAAGGTAATCACATGTACCTTTCTCTGCATTAAGACCTCAAATATTCTAAAATACATGCTTTATTAATATTTTCAGTATTATTTGGTATTTTCATTTCTATTTTTAGGTTAGATTGTTCTTGTTGTTAGAATGTGAAAATTTTAGACATTATAATTGCTTAAGTTTTCTTACGATTCCTCACAAATAATGTCTGGTTATAATTTAGATTTGAAATCAGAAATGAATAAAACCAGAAAACTACCTTTGATGAAAGACACCAGAGCAAGTGATAGTTCCCAGGAAGAAGCAATAGACCAGTGGGCCAGGAGACGGAAACAGTTCAAAGACAGCAAAAAATGCAGTTCAACTGGAGGAAGCTCCATAAACAGCACAATCACTGAGGGTTCGAGTGAGTACTTTAATCTTATAACTGTATTCTTTCCCCTTTGTGTGATTGACACCCTGGCAGGGTTTTCAGCTAAGGAAATTGATCTTCAGTTCATAACCTGAGTCTCTTTTAGTCATTATCATGAGCAAGCATATTTTATTCAATTGAACTGTTCCTCACTATGGGTGTTAGAATCCTCTCTCTTTCATATAACCAAGCAAACAAACTGATAGGAAAAACATTGATTGCACCATCCTCATCCATATGCAATTAATGTTAAGACAAGATCTAGGCACAGATAAACAGGTAATCACTTACAGCAGCAGCTTTGAGGGTGTGACAAAAATCATAATCCTGATGCCTATTTTGCTTATGTCAAAGCCATGAAGAGCTTCTCTCCTCACTAAGATAACCACCCACTCCACCTTGTTGTCTAGTTTGTCCTTTACTGTCCAGTTACTGAAAGAGTTAGTCTGTAACTGTCTCATTAAGAAATCTGTAACCTTGCCATATGCTTGATTGTGTACTGAACTCATTGTCTTAAATCACACGGGAAAGAATTTTAAAGATGAACTTCTTAATGAATTTACATTTCGTGCAGATGGAGTCCCCAAGCAAGGATTTCACAGTCTAGGAGAGAACATATGTGGTACTTCTTACTTCACACTGCCTTTGCCGCCTGTTTGGCTATTTTTGTAATGTAAGAAGTACTTTGTACAGATGAAGAAATGTGCACTTCCCTGTGGAAATATTTTGTGCTATAATTGTTACTTTTGGTAAGGATGTTTTATTTGTTAAATGCAAACCTATAGAAGACTGACAGCTGTACCACTTCAGTGCAGGTCCAGTACAAGATAAACTGTAAATATATTCTATCCCTGTACTGAAGAGGTTAAGTCCTGCATCAGCCTACCTAAACATAGGTTTCAGTTGCCTGCTGGGATGCCAACAGGGTTCTGAGATAGGGGACCCATACCTTTTTGACGAAGGATACCCTTAGGCACCTAATATGGTACTAGTCACCTATATTCAGATCATAGAATCCTAGAATAATTACAGTTAGAAGGGACCTTAAGGATCACCTAGTTCCAAACCCCCTGCCATGGGCAGGGACACTCTCCACCGGACCAGGTTGCTCAAAACCCTATCCAACCTGGCCTTCGACACTTCCAGGGATGGGGCATCAACAACTACTTTGGGTGCACTGTTCCAGTGTCTCACCACCCTCATAGTAAAAAATTTCTTCCTAATACCTAATCTAAACGTACCTTCTTTCAGTTTAAAACCATTACCCTCATCCTATGCTCCCTGAGAAAGAGTCCTTCCCCATCTCTCCTGTAGGCCCCCTTCAGGTACTGGTAGGCTGCTATAAGGTCTCCCCAGAGCCTTCTGTTTTCCAGGCTGATCAATCCCAACTCTCTCAGCCTGTCTTCATAGGAGAGGTGCTCCAGCCCTCTGATCATCTTTGTGACCCTCCTCTGGACTCACTCTAGTAGATCCATGTCTCCTTCCTGTGCTGAGGACTCCAGAGCTGGACACAGTACTCCAGGTGGGGTCTCACGAGATCAGACTAGAAGGGCAGAATCACCTCCCTTGACCTGGTGGCCAGGGTACAGTTGGCTTTCTGGGCTGTGAGCACACATTGCTGGCTCATCTTGAGCTTCTCATCAAGCAACGCCCCCAAGTCCTTCTCTTCAGGGCTGCTCTCAATCCATTCTCCTCCCAGCCTGTATTTGTGTTTGGGATTGTTCCAAACCAGCTGCAGAACCTTGCACATGGCCTTGTTGAACTTCCTGAGGTTAACTTGTTTAACTTCATGAGATAACTGAGTCAATCCCTAAGTTTCTAATGCCTGTTAACAAAGCAGCAGGGATGACTGACATTTCACATGGAAATGAAAAAACTGTTTATTGGTAGCAGTTTCCATTCTTGTCCCCTAAGACAGATTCAAGTCCACAGGAAGGAGATAAGAAAGTTACCATGTCAAACCACCACTCAAAAAACCTACCAGGAAATATATTCACCAAGATAGACTGTAATGTCTCCTGAATACAGAGCTGGACCATAAATTTTACTAGATCAGGCACATGCTGGTTTCATCAAGAAAATGTAAAATTAAAAATAAAAAATAAAACAAACAAACCAACCAATCAAAAAAAGACCAAGTTGCAAGAGCTAGAATTGCTTTCCTTGAGACAAAGCTTTTGGTAGCACATGACATCAGCCTGATGTGGTCTCCAGAACAGGTGAGTGATCAGACAATTCTGTCACAAATCCTAGGATTTAATAATTTCAGATAGTGTACTGCAGGCCTACAACTTCAGTTCGGTTTGCTTTCGTAGCTAGGCTGTTCCCTGGTGTTTGTAGACCTGAGGCAACTCTCACTGATATTTGGAAGCATCAGCTCCTTACATGCTTCCAGCCACTGAGAATAACCTAGGTGCAGCTTGTTCCTGACACTCATAAGCTGCTCGGTTTGACATACATGGCAAAAGTTCAAGGAGGGAAGAGGTGAAAAGATACTTTAAAAATGCCTTGGCATAACTCCATAGTTGCAGTGTGGCTACATTTATTTCTCTGGTTTTGCCTGTTAGAAGCTCTACTACAGTTTTAAGCTCTACTACAATTCTAACAATTCAATATTAAACTGGCAAAATACTGTGCTCTGCGGAATTGCTTGGTGCTAGTTTAGGTTTTCTTGATTTATAAATTCATGGTATGTACTTTAAATATATCAACCTAGTAGTATTTATTTATTTTGTTTATTTACTAGTATCCTTTTATACAGTTAATGATGCCATCTCTTTATACAGTTGATCATGCTATCTCATACTTTCTGCATAAGGGAGAAGCCAGTTGATGTGAAGTATTTGTCTACATAGACACAGTTAAGCAAACTGTCCAAGCGAAAAAAAGACTGCCGTTCAGATGTACTCAGGAAGTAACTTGCTGAACAAAACTAATTAAGGTTAATTTTTATCTTTTCTGTTTTGAAACTGGAAATCATTTTGCATAATTGCCACATCAAACACAGGATAAACAAAGCAAACAGATCCTTTCTGCGGCTGCACTAAACCTAGCTGCATTATACCAGGCATTTTGTACTGAAAGGAACATGAGGTTTTTTTCCTCTCAGACAATTTATATGAAAGCATTTTTTCAGTCTATCTGTTAGCACAGTCTCTGATGGTCTCTTATATGCCTCAAACCATCCAGTTTTAGCTTTGAAGTTCAGCTCCCCGTCTGTTTGGGAAGATGTACTATTGCATAGCCCTTTTTCTCCACAAACGACTGTTTATAGCCTGCCTGTCACATAGCCAGCTGCCTGCTCTCCTCTCTCCTTGTGAGCCTGAAGATTACTTTTTCCTTTAGCAGAGAGCCAGAGTTAAAGTTCCCCTCCATCTCCATGTTAATCTAGGTGACACGGTTTGACGCAGTGGACTCACTGCAAGACAGTGTGAATGCATATTAATATAAAAAAGAATCTGAAAATCCTCATGATAACACATGTAACATCATACAAAGATTCAACAGCCCAGGATAAGCCAGGAGTTGTATGTTAAAAAAAAAAAAAAAAAGGCCAACCCAAACAACTATCCTTATCTCTTTTTTAATAAAACTAAATGCACACATTTGGAAGAGCTAAGACTAAGCAAATACAGTTATTATTACCTAATTACTTTTCAGCTTCTTCTTTGTCTTCCTGTATGTGCTGAACTTGTATGAAATTTCTAGAAAACTTGCTTGGTTTCCTAATCAAATGGGCCATATAGGAAAGCTTAACAATTGGCTAAAGCCAGATTTCTCTTAAGGAGCTTCAGATCCTGTTTTGACCCTTTGCATTTGGCATTCAAGTTCAATATGCAATAGCATCCAATATTGTGATCGTAAATTTGCACATCTTTGCAGGTTGCCTTTTTAACAGCAGCAAAATTGCAGAACTAAGTACAGACATTACAAACAGTTCATTAGGAAGTTTGTGGCACTTCTTCCATGCTGACTGGCTGAGGTCTGTTATTCTTCATGTGTTTTCCATACTGACATTACATTTACTTGTTTTACTTTCATGACAGTAAATTCAGAGGATGCTCGGTCAGTAGATCTGGGACTACATTCTGAAAACGAGGACAGAGGTTTTTATACAGAAAACTTTCATTCTGCTTCCTGGGTTTTCAGAGGAGATGACGTCTCACCAAATAATAGTCCTAGGTGTCTCAGCAAAAGGCCTAGACCAGTGGCAAGTAAGTTGACTAAAGCAACACGTAACAAATGTCATAAAACTGTATTTGTTTTGGCCACTTTGAGGATTCCAGGGGATCACCATTTTGGAGAAGATGCTGGATGCTTATGCTGAAGACAGGAAAAAGAGCAACCCAAGAGGCTAAAAGGTTATAAAAAAATGTAATGTAAATATGTAGTTCTCATTTAGCTGCTGTCTTGCAAAATATCACAATTACTTGACAAAACTGATTCTGCTAAAAGGTCATAATTGAACCCCTTGCTGCATTATAAGGGTAGAACCAATATAATTTCATAGCTTCTTCAAGCATGGCAAAATCATAGAGAGCTATTAGTATAAAGTTTTATGATGAGCATATAATCTGTTCTCCCTCAAACTTTCAAATATAGTAGATCTAGACAGGAAGAATCAAGTTTGCTATGGCTATGAAACGTTGTTCTATTTGTAGCTTAAACACTGTCATGCAAACAGATATAGTGAATAACTTTTGCAGGGGGATGGGCAGTTTTCCTTCACTTTTCAAATATTAACTTACTGAAAAGTAACACAGTTCAAAGAACTAAGACAAACTGAAAACACCCCTGAAACTTTCCGGGACATAGTTCTTTGCTTGAGCTCATAAATCATTCACAAGGTGAGAGAAAACAAATGTCCTCTATAAATCTCCAAGTATGAAAAATCTCCCTTAAAATATATGAGAATATTCTGGAGATCCATTTTGATTGCCTCTTCTCCCAGGGGAGAGCTCTGAAGTTCAACACGATAGTTAAAGTAGGTATTGAAGTATCTATGCTCATTTAGACATGTAACATCAATTGACCTGCTAGTAAAGTAACCTTTAAAACCATTTCTAACTTTGAAATGGTACACAGTTTGGAGACAAATACAGTAAGATCAAAAGCAGACACTCTGAGAATTCAAATTTGCACTGAAGTCCTTCATGAGTAGAAAATTTACTAATGAGTCAGACTATTTGAGACAATACTACTAAACCCCGAGAAAAAGTTGGAAGACCCTGATATTTCTTTTTACTGGGAATGATCCCTTTACATGTTTAATTCTGCTGACTTGAAAGACATTTCACATGGGTACTGGTGGCAGGAGATGTCAGTGTGGTGGGGGGTTGACTAGAGGACTGGAAGGCCATGGGAGTGGGGAGTGGACAGGTAAGGGTGGACCAAAGGAAAAGAGACAATTGGTATCCAAAGGTAGAGACCTAAAATATAAAAAGAATGAAACTACAAGAAACAGTTAAACTCATTTAAGAATTTAGGGTGCATTTTCTATTTGCATCTTAGAGGTCTGCCACAGAGATCAGCAGCTGAGAAGGCTGTTGGTGTGGAACATCTGAATGCTTCTCCACCTCTTCGTTATGAAATCCAGTCTTAACTTAATCCTAGCTTAAACTGCTGATGGAAGTACACTTTATTGCTTCTGTCTGTCTTTGCCCTAACATGAAGGACATTTGATCAGTCGTGGTGTGAGTGGGGTATGTGCTGGCAGAGGGGCAGCACCAAACAGCTAGGAGTGATACTGAAAGCATCCAGCCATCTGCAGAATCGGTAACTGTCAGTGCCTACAGATAAAAAGTTTTTACAACAGATTGCTGCTTGCTAAATTGAACTTGACTTGTAGTGAAAAAGGGATATCTTTTTTTCCAATTTTGCAGTTCGTGAAAGAACGGTGAAGATCGCTAAAGGAACTGGCAATTACCCTTGGGGATTCAGGATCCAGTTCTCAAAGCCTATCCTTGTGACAGAAGTTGACACAAGTATGTTGTGTTTGTACTAGTAAACTTCTCCTATAAAAATGTATATAAATAAATATATACTATTTGGTAATACGATATGATAGAATACGATCTACATAATAGAGAACATCTGCTTTCTAGTAATATGTAATATAGGTGTACATAAATAATTTCAGTAGTTGGTGGGTGTAAAGTGTTTAATATCATGTCCCTGAACTGCTCCTGACAAACTGTCTTAGGGCCACAGTATGCCTGTGGGTAAACCAGAAACCACTGCTCTCTTTCTTCCCATGCCAGTTGATACCTTATGCAAGTGTCTGCATCCAGCCTCTCTCCAGATGTAAAGTCTAAAACTTTTGGGGACTGACATCTATTAATTTAAGAATGACATGGAGGATGCAGTGATCCTCATAACAACATTTTCAAATTCTAATTAGCTAGGGACACTTCTGCTTGGACAGGTTTCCATCAGACCATCTATAAATTTTAAGAGGTGTGCTGCTAACTTCTGCAAGGTAGTCCACTGATTGTGAGGAACTCCAGAAGAAACTCACAAAACTGAGTGAGTGGGCAAAAAAGTGGGAGATGAGTTTCAACAAAGATGAAGTGGAAGCTAATGCCTCTAGAGAGAAATGATCTATACTATGCCTACATGATGGAGAACATGGTATTGGCAGTTATGCTCAGGAGTAATCTAGGGAGTCACCACTGAAAGGTCCCTGAAATCATCAGCTCTGTGTCATATGCAATGGCAGCTTAGAAATCTGGCTAAAAGCTGTCTCCATCAGTAAATAGCAGTGAGAACAAGACGCAGGGAGTCATTTTGCTGCTACCTAAAACCTTGGTTAACCCAAATCTAGAATGCCGACATCTAGAGTATTGCTTGCTGTACTGCTCTCTGCATCTCAGGACAGACACAGTAGAATTAGAGAAGGAACAGAGGGGACTCAGATAAATTTCTATTACCAAAGGCAGATATAATGAAAAATGTCATCCTAGACCAACAATGCTAGTGTGTGCCCTCTAGCAAGACATCTAAGAATAGTTCTGTCACTTTCCAGCCTTATGTATTATATTTTCCAGCTTCCTGACAGTGCTGGAAAATCCTGTGAATTCAGAGACCTGTGAATCCATTAGCTGAACCCGTAATTTTAAAAACTGCCTGCTTAGCTACTAAATGGGGTCATCATTAAACTCCACTAGGGAAGATCAGAAGAGTCACAAATCTGAGCAAGGGAGCAACATGCAGAGAAAAAAAAAATGCGTATCTGAAAAGAACAACACTTTATGAACACTTTACAACTCTAAGAGTTGTATTAGAAATCTTGAGATCTGAACATAGTTGGATTTATACCTGTCATATTTTTTGCATGATTCTGCTGTTCAGTTCTAAAAGTCATTCTAACTTGTTGCCTGAGACCAAATGGTCTATTTATTAAATACTAAAAAGAAAGCCTTCAGTCCAGAAGAGGAACTCAGGCAAAAGGCAGGCCTATTCAAAAGAAATAAGGGAAAAGTTCAGAAATGGTTGCTTTACTTTCTGTATGGCTATGCCTGCTGCTTATCAAAGGATCTCATAATCTTTTAATGTAAACTACATGAAAAAAAAAAAGTACTTTGACGCCAGATCCTAGAGATCATTCTGTGTTTATACGTCCGAATACAATCAGGAATTTCCATTATCAATTGAAGCTTTGTCAGTAATGCAAATCTAAAAAACCTTTGCCTACAGAATACTGTACAAAGGACTTAGTAAGATTAAATTGTGGCTAAAGTGGCTATGTGATGTTCTTCATCCTGAAACAGCTACATAATTTTAGTCCAGAATATTATTTTCTATAGCCTCTGAGACTAGATAATCTTCACAGTATAACTGACAAGAAAAGTGATTTACTGTGAATCTCAGAGGGTAATTTTCAATGAAAAAATTTGTTCTACTCATCTTAGTAGAATGTACTTTTGACTACAAGGTTAAAGACCAGTATCATTCATTGCTAACTAATTTAAGAAAACAAAATTATTTGGCTCAGCTGAAAATTAATTGTGCTCTAAACAGCACAACTATAACAATGTGTGTGTGCTTGGACAAAGAACTTTTATTATCAGATTGCTGAGAATTTCAGTACCTATTGACATAAAATTATCCCTGTTGCAAAGAAATGTTTCTTTTCTCTAGGATTATAAGTTTTAGGTGATTTCCCAATTGTAAACATAGATATTCCTTAGCATTCTTATATCAAAGAGTATAACCTCAGAAGAGGTCTTTCAAATTAGAATGTGGTCAAGTTTTTTACCTAAATATAAATAAATGGTCATGTCTGCAACATTAGCCCTAATAGCTACCAAGTTAATCTGTAACTACTACGTATAGCGAAACAGCTACTCGCATTGTATATCAGTTCTCTTAAGTTTATTTGTATGTTTTGTTTTCAAATGCAGTTGCTTTAAAAGAGCAACAAAACAGAAAAAAAAAAGAGCATTCTTTTTTACAGACAAACTTCTAGTAAAATTCTGTTTTCTCATAATATGACTCATTTCATTAAAACAAACATAAAAATTGCGTTTGTATCCCTTTTCGGTTGCACACTGAGGCATTTTAATAATATTTTAAAGACCACTTATGATCATAAAGTCTTGCATTAAATCCTTAAGTCCAGCACAAACCAAAAATGTGCTGGCATTTGCAAATTTGCAAATTATTTTTAATACACAGGAGGGTGAACCATGGCTTTTTTGTGCCTGTTTATTATTAAGCTTTTACAAATCTCTTCCCTACAACTTCTAAGCATCCTCAGGAATTCACTGAACGATCACATTTACTACGTGATAGGGTACAAAATCTTTAAAAATATACATTAAAAATAGTATGGACATGGAACAATATTTTCCAAAAACATTTTTTTCACGGTGCATTAGAAATACTTAATTATAAATGCAAAGGGGGACAATGTGTCCGAGAAACTTGTAAATGGTATTTAAGTAACTGTATTGGTGCCTGTGAAGGGAGCATATATATCACTGCCCAAATTTACTTCCATTCCTGCCTGGCATACGTCTGAGCCTTATTTCATTAGGGGTGCATATGCATTGCAACAGTTACCACATAAACAAAAGGTTGATATATCAACAAATCTGATTCAGTCCCTCCTTCACTTAACCCTTGTTAATTTAGGATGTTATTTCCTCCTAAAGACAAAACCCACAAAACACTGAAGCCAAATTCTGTTAACCAGCAAGAGAAATATCAGCACAGAAAGTAGTCTTTTAGTGTTAAATCCAAAGCTCACCAGAATAATAGGTGTTTTTTGTACTGACTTTACTGAACATTGCATCAGATCTTTGTTTGCACTTTAGGCCAGAACCCTCAGATACTGAAATGCCTGATTGCATCTTCCAGCATTTAAGTCCTAGTGGCATTTTTAATGGAATTTCTCCACTGCCAGTGATTATCTAGAGTTGAACCAGTAACTAAATCCTGAAGTTTCATTTAGAGATGACTAAGAGATTGCTCAGAAAAACCTGCTCCACCTCCAAGTTGACATCACAAAGCCCCCAAATCATAGTCCTTGGCTGGTTGGGTAGATAACCTGTTTTGCTAGAAAAGCTTGATCACACAGACACACTTGATATCCTAACTCTAAATAAAATGAATTTTTTGATTCCAGACAGTGCAGCTGAAGAAGCAGGGCTTCAGGTCGGGGATATTCTTATAGCAGTCAACGGAACTGATGTCACCAGCATGCCACATTCAGAAGCTGCCAATCTGGCAAGGAAAGGTAAGTTTGAGATCACAGTAAATTACGTGGTTGGGTTGGGATTGCTGTACAATGCTCCAAATGCATCTAGACATGTTGGATGATGGATGCAACAAAAATCTTAATTAACAGTTTAATGCATTAGTATTTAATACAGTATTATTGCCTAAGTCACGTTTTTATCTAGACCTTGCTAGGAACACAGAAGAAAATGGACATACTAATTATTCCCGATGAACATGTCACAGTAGTGCTTCTGGCTCTGTTCACTTAAAGGAAGTCACTGAGAAATTCCTAAAAGTGACTGAAGAGATACCAATACCTTATTTATGCCTTCTTTTCCCTCAAGGAGAGACTTCACAGCTTGGTTCAGTGCACCCAGTAGTCACTTCTGTGTCACCAAGACCTGAAATCTGGTCAGGAGAGCAGAGAGGTGATTTCATGAGGCAGCACCACAGAAACAAGGAGTGAGAGATATTAATCATGCATATTCTTCCTAGAATTCTGATGACTAAGCCCCAAAGATACCCATGTTGACATACTGAAAGTTAATCTACTGCAGTTCTTTTATTTATCCCAGATACATTTTTGACAAGAGCTCACAGGAAATGCAATAAATTAAAATCCTTTTACAAGACAGTGACAAATTTAACTCGACACATACCAAGTTCTTTAATTATAAAGGTGCCATTCACACTGTTATATTTGAGAGTACGTTGAGTCTTTTAGTAGATAAATCTCTTATTACTGGGTATTTTTAGCTCCTCAGAGAACACCCCCTGGCCTAAATCTTGGCACACAGACAGCATTCCCAAAGTCTAATGTCCCCAAAAGAGAAATCCAGCAAATGTTTTGCAAATGAAAATGTGTCACAGCCACATTTCTCAATCCTCTTTAAGGCATTACCACCTGCTCTGAAGTAGTATCTGATATAATTAGAATTTCAAGCCTTTAGGATCAAAGCCATAGATTTATTGATAGTATTAGTGAATATTTGAAATTGTACCTCATTGTTGATAACAGCAACACATTTTTAAACAATCTTGTAACCTAACATTGAGCCCTTACCTTTTGCAAATGATAAGTAGATATTTTAGCACAGGACGCCTCAGTGAGGGGAAAGATAACAGACTGAAGGTGCCCCTAAGAGCACTCTCAGCAACTTTTGTATAAACTCCAATTTATGTACACCCATTTGAGCAATGAAATCCAACCGCTTCTCTAAAGTGATAAAATATGCAAGCAGTTAAGATGCTGCTTGCAAAGGTAAGTCACAAAAACTGTTCTAAGAGGTGTCTTCAGATAGCTAGATCCATTACTAGTCCTCAGCACAAAATTAGTTTCATTACTGAATTTCAGTGAAACGAAGGCCAAATATTGCTTGATTTAATTCATTGTTTCCTAGCCTGCTTTTCGTCATGTTGCTTCTAGAAGCTACATTGGTAGGAGAAGGGCATGGCATAGAATACTGCCTTCCTGCTCCATACCCCATGGGGGTATTCAGGTATTCAAAAATATTGACAGACTGAAATATAGTTTTCACCTATGTTTTCACATTCTTCATGTAATATTTTAGGTCCTGATATCCTGACTATGGTGGTGGGATCCGATATCAGCCGTTACCCTAACACCCCCAGACCAACATGCCGAGGATATCTCCATAAACGAACACAGTCGGCAATATTGAAGGGCTGGAGGAAGAGGTGGTTTGTGCTGAAACATAATGGATACCTACACTATTACAAACACAAAAAGGTAAGCAGAGAGTCTAGTGAGGAATCAAGCTGCGCCATGAACTACAAAGTACAGCAAATTGTACTCATATTTACAAATAATTATCTTGACTTGTAGTATTTGCAGAATAACACCAGCACTAAAGATGGGTTTGTATGTGGTATATAGAGGAGGCTTATTGAGTACCTATATCCCAGTCACAGACATAGACACTGTCAGGCTTTTATGGATTGAAATTTAATTTCTTAGTTCTGATCAAGAACTATGTGAATTGAATAGGTTCTAGGAGGCTTTGGATGAGATTAAGTAGCTGCAGATGTGTAGGAGCTCTATATTCTGTCTATTGTTATATGCATTTTCTTATACAGGCATGACCATGAGATTTCTTTGTGTGAGTCAATATGCTATAAACCTGCACAGAGAGGTATTGGGAAGGCTCAGTTTCTCCAGAGTAGTATTGCTTGGCACTTCATCCTCTGTCATGTGGGCAGGGACCTGTACAGTGCTTAGTACTTTAAGTAGTATATAAGATTTTAACTTCATCTAGCAGTAGACATCCAAAAAAGGAGTAGAACACGTGCTTCAGGAAGAGAAATATTTTACTTGGCTTTATCCTGAGGTTCCAATTCAATCGGCATAATTTACAGCCCTCTAATTGCATGGTGAGTCTTAATGGCCCTAAATGGGTGGCTTCATGGTTATCACAACTACAAACATTTGAGTATTCTACGTGGTTATTCACCACTAAATAAATGAATAAATAAAGACATCGCATTTAAAAAGAGGAAAAAACAAAACGAGTTTTCCCTTGAGGCGGTTAGCTCCTGGGGTGGGAGACATGGGCAGTGGATAGCAGGCCTGGTTTATGGCCCTGGCTGGAGTGGAGCCCATGAACTCACCTGCCCTACAGTAGGGTTTTACAGTAGTTTGTGAGGTGCTTCAGTGGGTGCTGCATGTAATTACAAGTTACTAATCCCTTCCCCCGGATAGCTTTATGATGAAGTTATTCATTGAGAAAGTTATGTCTATAAAACCAAACAGATTGATTTCAAAGCCTGTTGTCTGTTCGGGGCTTTTTATGGTAAAACATCTTACAGCTTGTAAAAAAGATACAAGATCAACATCTTACAGCTTGTAAAAAAGATACAAGATCATTCACTTCACAAATATTTTAACCTTAGAACAATAAAACTTAGTGAAGCTGAGAAAACTTTCCTTGGTGAGGGCTTTATCTACTGATATCTGCTGATCAAGCCCATGTAGCTTCCAGAGAATCTCTTAGTAACCTAGGAAGAACTTCAGCAGAAATATCAGGAGGTTAGAAACAGGTTTGTCTCCAACACACAATGTGAACACATTCCAGTGAAATACAACCATGTCCACCCTTAATCAGAAACTACTTGAGAACCTGAGCATAGCATCAAGTCATTCACCTGTAAATAATTTTTATCTTTACTAACATGGTCACACACCTTTTGGTCAACTTAGCATATAAAGGATGTAAATGTACATGTACACACATGCATGTGTAGACATATCAGCACAATTTTATAATAAATATTAATATAATCTAGACAATAAGATGGTTTTAAAGAAGTTCAACCAACAGAAGACAATAGGGAAGCTAATACTACCGACTTCAATTCTGATTGTGAATCTACCTTGATATTGTGGTTTTTTTCTATGATTTCATACATCAATCTCCCATTTATATATTTCATTTTTTGCTCATATATTGAGCAAAACATTGCTCATGTATTGCTCATATTATTGTCTCTTTGGTCATTTTTACATGAATAGTAGAGCCACTCCACTAAAACCCTCACTTGAAATTTTTCCTTTTTAGTAAAAACTAGAAACCAAATTATTTTTACCTGAAAGATGCTGATGCAATGCTTCACAAGGACTGTACTTTGAGGACTGCTTGGATTAGTCTTTCTCTAGTTCAAGAACTCTTACACCTCCCACAATGCATTCTGGTTCCCCCTCACGGTGATTCTAAGCGTAGTCTTTCACGGACAATACTGTTCAGATGAAGAAAAGGATTCTCATGAGGCACAGCAATTTCATATCCAAACTGAAATTAATCAAGCTTTCAACATTTAAACTTCTTGATCATAACCAAACACTTCTGTGGGGAAAAGACATTTTGTGAAAAGTAATTAAAATTTTTAGAAAGAGCTTGCTCTTCTACAATTCTCTATCCACCTGACATTTCCAGCAGAAAATCTGGTAGGCTTATTTCTCTGCATATGCCATGATACACACACTGGCCATCTAATGAGGGTTATGGGGCAGAACCACTGGGTATGCAACAAAGCAGTCTTGCTTTGCATCCTCATTGTTAGAACACTGCCTATCTGGTCTCAAAACAAAAACAAATAAATAAATCACACCATAAAAAGAATACAAATGGACAGAGGTATTTGTTTGGACAGAATTTTTTATTTTATCTTAGTCAGGTCCTTCATCAAACTCCTGAAATGTAAAAAAAAATCTAGTTATGCTATTTAAATACTCTCCATTTCCAGTCAGTTAAGTACCTCTGAAGACCAAGAATGTTAGATAAATTGTATTGAGGATTAGAAGATATCCCATAATTATACATTAATTAATATTTAATTACATTTTCTTTTATTTCTTTCAACTAACAGGTTTCTTTTTAAGCCTATCTGTTCTTCTCCAGCTAGCTTTGTCATATTTACTGCACTGAAAAAATTAACTATTGCAATCATACCGACCTTATGTTTTGATGGTAGAGTCTTTAGCCTGAAAGGATGCATTTGCTTTTGCTTAAAAAGAGTAAATAAATGTAAAGCACTGCATAAATATTTTATAGTAATAACTACTGGTTGTTTTCTTGCATTATCCAAAACTAGTGCCATTCAACCACTTTGTAATTATTTCATGCCATTTTTTTGTCAGCTGCTCTCCAAAGAATACACTGAACTATTGCAGTACTGTTTTAGAAACCGAAAGCACAAGGGCCTTCACTACCTCCTGTGCTTACAGAGTACTTTGAAGAGTCATTTACTAAGACAGAAAGAAAAACACTTAAATACGAATACAGTTCTTCACTACTGGGAGATCCAATGCTCAAATGAAGTAGGTGGGAGCTCAAATGGACTTCACCTGTTCCTTCTTTTGGTATGATTTCTGTCAGAGCATAAGAAGAAATGTGCATACAGATGCTGTTCATCCCACTTTCTTTTCTAAGGGAATTACAAATAATGTTATTAGTTTAACATAGCATTTATGTGACATCAGCTGCACTATTAAGTTGGAAACAGTATGTTCCAGGCCGTGCCTCACTCAGGAAGAAAAACTTTTCCACTTAGTGGATATAAAATGTTCTTTGAAACAGTTCATTGAAGGCAGGAATAATTCAGGGAGACAAAAATAGTTCAGGATAATCTGCATGTCAGTATCCAACAAACTCAATAGAGTCATCAATATTCAGGTCTTGATTCAGATGTTAAAACAAGTTACAATGGTGTAATTCCAGTGACTCCAGCAAGGTCATGCCTGATTTCCAGCTATGTAAGAAGACAATCAGATCTTTTATTTATGTCTGAAGGGGTGCATATAATGTTTTGTCGTGGAGAAAGGAAAGGGTGTTTCATCTTCTGCTTTAGTCCATATCAACAAACACAGAGAGCTACATGTCCTCATCATTGCTATTTACAGGCAGAAATTATCCATCCTGAGCTTTCCTTTTCCCACCTACATTAAAAAAGAGATTAATGTTTCTGGAGCTTTTTACATATTGACTCACCCATGTAATTGCTGCTTTTTCATCTCTATCCAATCATGTACTGGTGAAGTGATAGCTGTTGCAACAGATTCAGTCACTTTACATACAAGGTCATTTTGTTTTCCCTCAAACAAGTGTTGCCACTGACCTTGACTCTACAGTCCATATAGGTAACTAAAACACATTTTTCATTCCAGTGGACATAGCTGTGTTTGCCACCTCATAGCAGAAATATTGGGCATATTGGGTTAAAACCTTGTTCTGTGTAAATTGCTGAGATCAGTAGAGATACAGTGATCTATAATATCTTTGCCGACACTTAACAAGAGTGGGTTCCACTAGACACTCTACCGTCCTGATCCCCCACTGTCCAGACCACTGGATCTTCTCAAACATGCTATTTCCTTCCCCTAAAGGAAAGACATCTGGACATTGTGAGGAGATAGACAGTGATGTATACCTAAGTCCTTCCCTGAGGCAAGTAGGAGCAATAAAGTTTCTTGTATTTGAACATACACATTTTTTCAGGGAAGGCTGAAAGCACATCAACATAGGCAAACATTGATCCTTTCTTTACAGATAATAGTGTCTGCTCCTCTAAAACTAGCATTTGTTGCTCAGCACAGTAAAGCAACTATAAAATCACCACAACGTGTCTGTGGTGAACACTTCAGTGTAGGACAGAGAAACCTTGACCAGCTTTACATGACACCAGTAAGATAACAAAAGCAATCTAGCCACAGCAATACAGCATCCCTTCAGCAGGTTAAATAAAGTTCACACAGATCTCTGAGCTGACGTCCCAAAGTCACTTTTAGAACCTGGCATCTAACTTGGAAACTTTACAATATGCTGCAGCCTTCAGGATAAAAAAATACCAGTCTTGCAAAACAATTAAAAAGGAGGAATATAATTCCTGGGACCCAGGAATAAATGGGCTTTAAAGGGGTTTAAAGGCTGTGGAGCATGCATTCCTCTATCATAGGACATAGGTGCTAGAGAGCTAACAGTGTTCTAGGCTCTATAGCAAAGCACAATAACAAGGCAAGCATTATAGCCAAAAACACGTTTCCCAAAATTGCTCATTGCAAATATCCCTCAGCTCAGCAAACTAAATGCAGGGATTTATAAATCCACTAAAAATGCCAGCTGAAGCCAGAATTTCCTAGTTTCAGTTCATTGTTGCTTTCTTTCTATGTAAGACTGGTTAAAAAATAAGTATCACGAGTTTTTGTGGGTCAAAGAAGAGGAAAAAAAAAGGTAGAGTTAGGTAGATAAAAGAATTAACAAAAGATCATGTTTGTAAGAATGCCCTCACTCCTCTCTGGTTTGTGTCTTGCTATCTTCCTAGAAATTATTTCCTGTCCTTTTGCCATAAATAGACCATGGGAAAGAAGATAGTGAGACAGATAACCAATCCAGTACCTGAAAAGGAAAATATGAAGTAAATATCATTGAGGTTATGGTCTAGGAGAAGCTACAAAGATGACTGTCTCCAAACAGGAAAGTGTTACCAATGTATCTCCCCTGCAGATTTCCTTTCCAGATATCAGAGACTGATGTATTCTAGTGAAATCAGCTCTTTCTGTCAGGTTCTTGTATTACATTTGTCATTTATTCCATTTCCCTCACCAGTTCCTCAGTGGAACAATAGTAATTCGAAATAAATGTCTAAAGAGCGTAAGTTTGCTGCCAGCATTTTGTATGGACTCAAAGTAGGAAAGTCAAAAAAAGAAACTGTAATAAGAAGGAAGTGGGAGCAGTTATCTTGGAAGGAGTAGTTAAGTTGGAAATCACTGTCCTGACAGTAGAAAAGAGCATGTTTTGGAGATTCGGCTGTAGCAAGAGACTGAACTGTGAATAATGAGCAAATTCACCTTGATGTGTAGCCCAAGCCTCAGAGGAATGGCCTTCCTGATAGTTCATGGTTGTAATGCTCTGAAACATGCTGTAAGGAAACTGCAACACATACTCTTGAGAAATTATCCCACTGAACATAGTTGCAGCTGTGAACGAGAGGGATGTGCTTTTTGTCAGTCTTCATTGTGATTACACAGGATAATGTCAGTTTAAAAAAGAATTGTGATTTGCATTTCTTAGGCTCACAAGTTTAATGCCTCTAGGAAGCCCTCAGGCACAGCATGAGTGAATAAGGCAAAGTTTCTCAAAGCTGAGGCAAGGGCAGTGGGAACAAAGGTGTGCATTTCTTAACATCCAAAAACAATTAGACCCCAGCTATTACATCACCTAAAAGATCAGATTTTAGGTCATATTCCTGTTTCCATTATAAAGCCAGTCGATTTCAATAGCTCAACAGAATCTTGTCTTTTCTGTTTATTGCACTTTAATGCAGCCAGCATATTGGCAATTAAGTGTCTCTGTGAAGGAAATTGCTGAACCTTAGTTGTGTCTATTAGGGTATGTTTGTGTTTGTAAATCATTCCATTATCACCCTCTGCCTTATTCAGAACACCTGGAAACTGTACTACAATTTGCATTTTCTGTTTATTCCAAATAAGGTTCAACAGCAACATGTGCACATCTCCTATAACAAGCTGGATACCAGTTTTCTATTTACCCTTTATTCACATCAAGACACCCAGGCCTCACAGAATAAGTCAAAGCCCTCCCTAAACACAGAGAGGAAATTTAGATGCAGACTTAAATGTTCCCTTTTCTTTCTACAATTGTCTCCTCTGTACTTGGGAATAGAGTTTTACATTTTACAGAAAGTCTACTTACAAAAATTTTGTAACTCAGACAGTACAGTACATGCTTCTGGTTGCTTGTGTGTACCCTTAAGGCTGCTCCCAGCAGAATAGAATAGAGAGAAAAAAAAATGCTTCTAAGTTATTTTAATTCCTGTGGTATATACAGAGTCCAATTATTATACCAAGAGAGAAATCCCCTGTCTGCCATGTGTGGACCCTTCACATTATTTCAATCTATGACAAACATTCAGTCTTTTATTCTCTTGAGCAAGCCTGTGTGTTCATCGCTAAGCCTAAGCACTTTATATAAAAGGCTTAGCTATAAATAGATACAGGTCTGAGCCATTGCTCATAAAGATGCTGCTTCTATTTGTTCTTCTTTCTTGCTTGGAGCTTTAGCACCATAGTCTGGGAGCTGCCACATTATTTAGGTCTGGTATATAATCTGATTTTTTCTCTACTAATTTCCATTACTCCCATGGCTCCAGGATATATTTTTCAATTTATATTTAAGGAGCTGCTGAATCCAAGGTTTCCAATATTTCCACTGTATTATTTCTTTTAATAAATGAGAAATAACACTGGCTGATATGATACACAAGCTAATTTTGGCCTACTAACAGATTGCACACCCTGGCCCAGAGATGGAGTCATAAATGGATACATTATTTGACCTGATTTAAGCTGTTCAAAATTTTAACCCAAACAATAGTTCTTCCTGTGAGGCTTGGTCCTGCAAACTGTTCATTACCTTTTGTGCAATTAATTGCAGCAACTTACTCAACCTCAATAAAAGAACCAACTGGAATGTGAAGATTAATCATATCACACCACCACCTGATTGCACTTCATCTGACAGTCAATATAGTTAGGTGTAGGATAATTAGGTTCTTCAAATCAGATGAGCTATGACATCTTTTTCCCTGTTTGTCTTGCTCTTCAGTATGTTTCTACTCTCTCTAGTTTAAATGTAAATTGTTTAAAGCAAATAAAAAAATAAAATCAGCTCTACTGCCAAAAAATGACACAAAAGGAGTTGTGGAGTCTAAATTCTATTCACTGACATATACAAGTCCTTTCCTCAAGGGGAAAGGAAAAAGGTGTAGGGGAAAGAGAAGCAAAAGCCTTAGTCTCTCCCCTGCACCAATGTACCGAGCTTGAAGAAGAAATGCAAACGGGCTCTAGCTGTAATTTCATAAATATCCAAACAATGAGCCTACCGTAAAGCACAGTGATTTTAAAAAAAGAGAAAAGGAGGGGAAGATTTTAGAGATACTACTGAGCAAGCAGCACCAGACCTCAGGGAGAAGGCAGTTGGGTGAAAATGATGCAAGCCTGAGTGCCAGGGAGGGTTGTGGCAACATCAGCTATGATGGAGAAAGTTAGGCAAATGAGAATTAAAAACCAAAAAGAAAAAGGGTTCATTTCCCCGTCTCATTTAAGACATGTCTGGTTTAAGAACACAGGGGCACATCCAAGAAGAAATTTTTGAAAGACAATCAAAATTTCAGTCATGCCACTACTGACTTGAAACCAATCTGAACCAGTGACCTATGGGCAACCGCCTTACGCTTTCCACCACCAGGCTCCTGAGCGAGCCAGTCTTTTGTTTCTGCTTTCTAGCAGTTTTCACATTGTATTTTAGATTTTTTCTGGTCTTTCTTCTAGCATTTGATCTTGCTTTCTGTAAAGTTACTTTTACTCCATTTTCCTAGTACTTTCCTACTTTTTTTTTTGTAGTTTCATGTTAATCTCTGTTATTCCTGTTGCTGATTTTCACTTCTTTCACTGCAAATAGCATGAACTGTTCATATATCCTTTCAGCTTCTCCTTTCTGATAGACAAGGAAGCTTAACTAGAATAACAAATAGAAGTCTGCTCAAACAAAATTCTTTGAACACAGTGAATCATTCAGGAAATGCTATGAGTGTCATTTATTTTCTGGAAATATTTACATCAAATTGAATAAGGCTGATTTGTGAAACCCCCGGGCTACATACAATAACTTAATGACCATTTCATGCAATAAAGGAAGTACACATCTACTTTTCTCATCTGGTTTCTCCCTTATTTCTGTCTGTCATAGTTATACATTGTTTAATATTTTCATTTTTTTGCAGAAACATTTCCCCTAAAACTCAGGCTATCTCAAGAGAACTAGGAGCAAGGGAAGAGTTACTTCAGATGTTTCTATTATTCTTAGAATAGCATTTACCAAAGCAGCATATGGTTTCTGCCTTCTACCCAGAGGACTCCATCCATGTTAAATACAGCAGAGTGCCAAGAATCCATGAAATAGCTGACAGCAACATTGAGAGAACCAAAAATCTTTTTTACTTAAGTGCAGAAGAGAACAGGATAGCTAAAATCTGAGTTAGCGCATTTAAAATCTGTACAATACAGATCATCAACTCAAGCAGCATTACATAGTTATATTAGGTTCCACAGCAGCAGTATCGTCAATGAGTTATTCTCCAGTCACAAGCATAAGAAATAACTTTTATAATTATTTTTTCAGCAATATACCTTTAGCATTTTTTGTAATTAAGGGATATTTGCCAAAGGAATGCTTTCAAGATATTATTCATGAAAGCCACAGGGGTGAAAAGAAATGCCCCTTACGTCTGGCTGCCTATTAGTCAATGAAGGACATTTAGTCTCACTTTGAATGCCTCAAATCCGTCTTATTCCTTTCCTACATGTATTCCTTTGAAATGGAGTGGGCATAAATCATGCCACAGAGCTCTTTCTGCTTTCATTCTAGACAGCAAAGTATTTAGAAGAGGAGTTTGTAGGGATGTGCAGTAATAGTGGTCACACAGGCATTTCGGTCTCCAGAGTGACTGCTGCCTTCAGGCTAGGACAGTCAGCAGAACCCAGACCATGGACAGGATCCTGCTGAATTACACTTCATCAACCTAGCACGTATTTTTGTTTACACTAGGAATGAGATTTGGAGCCTGAATACATATTTTGTTTATGCTGTCTTTGCAATCTAGTTTTCTGTCCGAAGGCATTATGAGTAAAGTAGGTCACACAGCACTGATGACTTTCAGGATTGCCTTCATCTTCTGTACTGACTTTAGTTTTGCATTTTTTTTTATAAAAAAGGGAAAAGAAGAAAGCAGAAGAATCTAGGAAATGTATGCGTGAATGTTTATTTACACTGTTTTTCAGTATTAGGGGTTATTTTGTCCTACAGAAAATTCATCTATAACAAAGGAATAATTACATATGCCAATGAGAGTACAAGCAAGTATTTAACTATGTAATACCCACAGGTGGATATTTTGTTTATGGAAGGATATGTATGTTTATTTTTAGGTTAATAAAACAATCACATGGGGCATTTACAATTCAGTTTCTACTGACAATGTTTAATTAACTTCCAATAATCAACTGATTTTGTTCTATGAGACTCCACCATCTGTGTATTTTGCAAATGGCACTATCACTCTTCATATGTTCCAGCATTAACTCATGTTTTCCACTTTATTACTGCCAAATCTGATGCAATTTTTAGAGCTCCAGTCACAGCTCTAATATTGTCTAGTATTGCTAAGAATATTGTTTAAAACATAGCTGGAGTTCACTGTCCAGATGTGTGCACCTTTGTTTTGAGCTAAGATGTGTACTTGAGGGGAGCTGGGCTGGGAAAATGGGGGGAGGAACTGCTTCACCTACCTACTTACATTAAGGAGCTTAATTGCTTCTTGTATCTAACCACAGAGAAAGACATTGACAATGCCCTTCAGTCTCAAAGAGCTTTAACTCGATCGGGAACAATATGGTACAAAAGGCTTTGAAATGCTTTCTGTTGAAAGTTGTCTGAAATGAATGGGAAGGGTTATGAACATAATAATATTCAGGGCAACTTTGCAGAGGAATTGAAATCCAGCCTTTTAAATTATGCTCACTGTTTTCTGCATGTAAGCCTTTGTTCCCTCTATCTGCACCTATAAGGTGAGGTTTTCTGCATAAAGCCAGACTGCAAGCAGCATTGCTTACTGAAGAGACTCATGCTCCTTAGTTCTTTGGTGCAGTTTGAAAATTCCACTCTCACTCAGCTGCACCCTCAAAAGTTGGAATATTTAGAACTACCTAGTGAGGCTTCCTCATGCAGATACGACTTTTGATGAACTGAAAACAATTAAGAGAGCAAAAATGGAGATGCCAATTTAGAGGAAGTTTGACAAGTTTACCTTTGGGGCTGCACTGTATTTTCTGGGGCGGCAGCTCATTAAACCATATGATGGTTCAAAAGCATGGAACTTATGACCAAGTTCTACATCTTTGAATATCCCCTGAGTTTATTCCCATCTCACAGGGATTGGTGTCATATTATTTCTGAATTTGGCACTCTTTCTCTCTAATTGCAGGATGAAGGGAAGTGCAGACCCCTGGAAGTAACAAAGCTGGAAGGAGCAGAAATTGGTGTTGACACCAGTCTGGGTAAACCATTTGTTTTTAAATGTATACCTCAAAGTGGACACAGAATTTTCTACTTCTGTGCAACTTCCAACCAAGAAATGAAGAGGTAAGTGATCTTTCATTTTACGGGCTCAGTTTTGTTATCCCAGTTTGGGGAGAGGGAGTTTGAGTTTTTGGAGGATGTTCACAATAGCTGCCTTGATCACTAGAAACAAAAAAATATCTGCCAGCTTCTTATAGAAGGATGGCGTTTCTAATTTTCATTTGCAGAAGTTTCAAAAATTATTTTTCAGCTTCATTTTTTTTATGAGAAATTTTTTTCATAAAGCCTTTAATATTCTTGCTTTGCTCAAGATCCCCCTGAATTCTTGATTCATCTTGAGAGAAAAAATCTTCACCCATTTTCTCATGCCCTCTCTCCCATTGTTATATCAAACAGAAGCATAAATCTTCCTGTGGATGTAAACTTGCTTATTGGTCATTTACCATGAATGATCTCTCTTCTGCCCAAAAAGGACAGTGCAATACAATCCCATCTTCCATTTCCTTTTCTGTCATTCTGTCATATTATCATTTTAGCATATTAAAATGCAAGTTTGCCACAAAAGCATATTGCTTCTGATAGGAGGCAATGAGTTTGGATTTGACTCAGACTTAAAAAATATTGTTTGCATTTTCCAAAGACTATAGCTTACAAAACAAAGACAGTAAAATCACCCAAAACACAAGAACTCTTTAGGCTTTAATTTCAAAATGCATTAAAAACTAATTATATTTTCCTCTTTGTTTTATTGTGAATTATCAAAAATAGAAAACTATGAAGTAGGATAAAATTTGTTATTCATCCACGCATCATTTTGTAACATCTTGCTACTTATCATAGCACCCGCCATTGTAATATCAGAGCATTTTCCAGTTCCAAATTCTATACCATCCATAGCACAAAAAGAATAACTTTGCCAACAAATAGGTTGCTTTATTCTGTCATCTCCAATTTAGGATTCTGTACAATTCCCACAGATTTTTTTAACAAAGTACAAGAAGAGCAATCATGTAGCCTGACATGTTGAACTATTTTCAAAATACATAGATTCCCTTGTCTGCAATATTGCCTTAATTTATTACAATTGCACAGCGAGCTGTGAGACTTGCTTTTCTGAGAGTTAGCAATGTTTACATAGATTTAATCCACTACTTTTCTATCTTGAAGCCTTGAATGTGTCCTGAAATTTGCACAGCCCTTTAGATGCTGTCTGTGTCATCACGAGTTAAAAGGGGCAGTGAAGCACATGTAGTCTTCTCTACCAAACTAAGCTATTCTCATTTTTTGTCATGTTACAGGTGGCTGGAGGCTATGGATAAAGCAGTGCATCCTGTCCATCAGGTAATGCTTTATTTACGCGAGAAGCATGTATATAGCAGGTTGTGCAGAAGACTGAGGGACAGTAGATGTGTTTGTAGATGGTCAGGTGCAGGCAGCAGTGTACTTTTGTTCTGTGCTGCTGGGATGTGAATCAGCTCCATCCCAAAAGCCATGTACAGGCATTACTGTGACTCAGCAAACACGCTTTACTGCCGTATGGTGGAATCAACCAAAATACTGCCTCACCAGATATCAGCAGCTTGTAGCTGCTTCAGAAACATAACCTAAAATGAGGGTAGTGAAAAGGGAAGACGGGGAGAGATGACTCTCACAACCACGTGTTCTGCCCTAAGTATTACTATTTGGAGTAAATGGAGGGAAGGGCTGTGCCTTCTTAAGTCTTTCTTAAGTCTTCCCTATAAGTCTGTCTTGGTTGCAAGCTACCTGCTTTTTCTGACAGAATATTAGAAAGCTGGGGGGCTATACTCTCTGCTGGCCCTTATGGTCGGGAGAAAGGTAGCCATAATTGATCTTGAGCTGCTACAGAGAGAGATTGCTCAGCCCAACGTAATTTTTTATGAATAGTCCCTGGCAGAGCCCTGAGCTGGGACCTGCAAAGCTAATTTTAGTACTTCCAGGGTTGGAAGCATAGGGGTCAAAGCCACTGCAGCCTCCCCTTTCCTGGCCCCATGATTCTTACTCTTTCCTCCTACAGGCAAACCACCTTTTAGAAATATGCTCTTGATCTGTAAAATCTATTTTTAAAGAGGTTAAGCTACTGAACCAGCTTGGTTTTTAGCATAAAGAATGTGAGGCTTAAATGCAGAGTGAGCATCAAAGTCCACCTTTTTTGCAGATGAAATAAACTCATCAACAAAAAAAAATAAAAATTGCAAGGTACAAATTACAACCTGCACTAATGCGGTAAGGAAAAAAAGCGGGGGGAGAGAAATTTACTTTCCTCCTCCTCTCAACTCAGGGCACCTGAGTGACCACTTCAGCGGTGTGCTTTTGTGATGAGTTTCTAAAGAGTGAAAGGAGGTTTTTGTTGTTACTTTAATTCCTTTTCCACTGAAATAAACCTGATCAAATGTATATTTATTTTGGCTTCAGCTTTCAGATGAGATTTTAAGTGCAAAACCAGATTTGTTTCCAAATATATTCTACCTGGGACTGTTTCTTAAAAGAATCCAAAGGAATCCACATACCTGAAAACAGGAAAAAAACCAGGAAAAAAAGAAACAAAAAATAGCCTGAGCCACAGAGGACAAAGACACACATACACAAAAGAAAGCACATCAAAAGAGTCATTCTTTAATGCACGATGCAAAAATAACTTGTCGAGTAAACATTTCTAACATTATATATACAGAAAGATCTCTCATGCGTTCACACGTTAGTAACACAGTAAGTCAGCTCCTTTCTGTGATATTGCATCTTATTTTTTGACTGCTTTATCTTTTTTAGTTTTGTCTTTGAGCAAAAAATATCCTTTTCTGAAATAAATGTTTGATTCAATATGTCACTTTCATTGCCTAACTTCAGATCTTAATGAGCACTATATCTGTTCCTTCCTTCTAGCTGGAGTTTCCATTCAGTTAAATAGAAAAAGCTTATATTTTTTTCCTTCTTTTTGTTTGCTATATTGTTTGTTACTGACCTTTTGCAATAGCTAGTGTGTTACAGTAGGGCTCACAATTCAATGATAGACCAATGTACTGATACTAAGTTGTCTTAATGAATCTACAAGGATAACTATTTTATGAATACACCTAGTATTACTGAAGTCCTCTTCTGCACTTTGCTGCAGTAAATCTCAGCAGGTTTAGCATCCATAACAAAGAATACAGATAGTGCCAGGTCTATTTTCTGTCCGTTGCCTTGTCAAGGATACTAAAGAAATGTCATAAATGAATGCAAAAGAAAACCCCAGTGGAAACAAACAGGGTGATATTGATATTGCACAACATCCTCCCCAAGGATTTCAAATGACAGTGACGCTGGTTGATGTAAAATCTGAAATATGTATTGCAGATAAGCAAGACATTCTAGGAGAGGCTAAGTTCCTAACACCTCTCAGATTTAAAGGAAAAGAAGAAATGCTTTAACCTCACAATAGACAACTTGGTCTTATTAAACAACAATTTATTTTTTCCTGATTTTCTTTTTGGATTCTCTTACCTTGCAAAGAGCCTATACAATGGCAGTGTTCCATCGGTTGAACTTTTTCTTCACCTGTAAATTACAATAGGATAATTTCAGTAATGAAAAAGACTCTGCTTTACAGAAAGGGATGGGAAGGCATCTGTAATCATTTTGTGTGTGGTAGCACTTCCATCCAAGCCTGAGGGCTGTATTCTGGCCTCAGACATCACTACATTTTCTCTAAATCCAGAGGGTAGATGATGAACCTTGTCTTGCCAGATTACACATAATGAAGACTGCTGAAGTCAGACAGTCAGCAAGACAATTGTTTTTAAAGAGCTTCTTCATGCAGAAATGACAAGTGATTATTGTAAGAAAGTAAAAGTTGGTCACTATTTGCTATCAAATGTAGTTTTTTCTAACTGCATTTTCTGCACTGAGTTTTCAGATTATTTTCACAATAGCAGCTTATTTCGCAGCAGGGGACTAGAGCTTGTCTGTTTTCATACTAACAGGTCCACCTTAATTTCTGACTAGAACTATTCATTACATGCTTACTTTACAGAACCACGTGTGGGTAGATGTCACTCTGCATAACACTACACTTCCACCCTTGGCTATCAAAAACCCAGAGTGCCTAGGGCTCCTCCACCAGCTGGACAGAAGCAAAGATGTCTGGATTCAGCACTACTGCATTCTGAAGGATGGCTGTTTGTACTTCTATGCCACTCTCCGGTCCACACCTGCCCAAGGTAGGGATAGCTGCTGGATTTCAACGGATCCATTGAAACGTTCAATGGATCAAAGCACAAAGGTTTCACTGTAGTTTTCAAATATAACTTTTGCCAATCCTTAGAGTTTCTTAGCAGCCAACTCACTCCATTCTGTGACGGTGAGTGAAGGAAGACCAGATTCAGTCTCTTTTCATAACATGGCTACCTCATTCCTTGCTGTCTTCTCTCCTTTTCCTCCCATGGTCTGAATTAATTTTTTTTTGGAATGGAGCTAGTCAAGATCTGTGCACATTACCTCAGAAGCAAGTATCAGCAACAAGATCCACCCTTCCAAAGCACTTTACAGTGGCTTGAGCCTGTCACGCTGACGGCAGTCTCCTGAGAGCTATTGACTCCTGCACATTAGGTAGCATCCTCAGAGGGATGGACACTACAAACTCAGATTGGTTTCTCTGACACTGCCAGGTTTTCACATGGCCTTGGCAAAGTTAGTCTACCCATCAACAGGCAGAACTTCCCTGCTCCACCTGAGGCTGGTGCTCCAGGCTGTGGCCATGGTCATTTGCAGCTAAAGCTGTCATCTAGCAGCTCTCCCCATACCAGACGAAGGTCTAGCCACCTTCTGAAAGCAGCAATGTGAGGCTACCAGTGTCAATTGCAAGTAGAGGAGCTGACTTTAGACACTGAGGAGAGCCTGCAAGCACAATTCTATGAAAGTTAGTATTTAAAATAAAAAAGAGATGCCCCAGAGAGAGGGCATGGATCAGGACCTGCAAATGCGCTCTCCCTGTGATAAGGAAGCAGGCAGTCAGAAGGATCGGAAAGAAGGTGCTATTGTATTTTTGCTTACTTATCAAAAGGCAAGAGGCATTCCACTTTATAGTCCATTTTATATACCGTTTACATAGCACTTTTTGTCTGCCGAAGTCCATACATAGGAAATGCCTAGGGATTTCCTCTCTACGTGACACTGAATCTAAGGCTTGCCCAGAGCTAAGGAATGAGCTAGTGGAAAGGTGAAAATTAAGTATTATGTGTTTATGACACCCAAGCCTATGCTTTTACTGCTAAATATGTCACTTTGGTCTTTAAATATCCTGCTACATACAAATTCTTGTATATGGTAGTCTCTCTCTTGTTATTGTGACTATTGTTTTTTCTAATTTGACTACAGATTGTCACTCCCCCATATCATTCTCAATGCTATAACATTAATTTGATGCACTTGTCACTAAATGTGAGAGCCAGAAAAAAAAAAACAGACTCTGAGAATAGTAACAGGAACATTCAGGCGCAGTTTATCAGCTCTGCAGGTCTTTTTGGCTACTCACCATGTATGTATAAAGTGAACATACATTGTTGCAGTGAAGGCAAAAAAACCCCAAACAAAACAACAAAAACAGCTAAGATGAAAATGTCTTGAAGACCAAATTCTGCCCACTGCCCTTCCTTCACAGCTGGCTAGTGTGGTCTGCAATGATGTTCCAGTACGAATGGCAGCAAGGGGAACCACTGTTGACTCTAGGATTTTTTTTAATGTTGAAATTTGTGCGGCTATCATTTTTAAAGAAAGAAAAGAACATCAAAAGCTAGAAAAAATATTTTGCCACTTATTACTTAATAAAAAGTTAAATAAAACTATACTGCTGATAATTTGCTGGACAGAAAGCATGTTTTACACTATTTTCAAACCAATTTTCAGAAAAAAAACCACTCAACTTTCACATTTTTAAATATTTTACATGTGACGTCTGTAAAGTCTGTTGAAACACACAACGTAATGCATCTGCAAAGCCAGCTTTCAAGAGTTGTTGATATGCTTGTAATTGGCAGTAATTTCATAAATGTTATCTGCAATATACACAATGCATGCTATTTTATTCTGTCCAGGTGGCCTTTACCTACAGGGGTATATTGTGAGTGAACAATCTCTGGGCTCCAAGAGATCTGTAATTGAACTCAAACCTCCATCTGAAGAATTTAAAACTTTCTACTTATGTGCAGAGAATGTAGATGAAAACAAAAGGTAAACAAAACTTTTTTTTCTTTTCAGTTTTATTTGCCAGACTTCAGGAGAGCCCGAACACTGTATCTTGGGAAGATGTAGTGATAACTTTTCATTCTATTTTCACTTTTTCCCCTAGATTACCCTTTAATTGTAGCTTTAGTCAAACTGCTGTACAAGGTGCTGGCACACGTCATCAGTCCTGCTATTTTTTGTCAATGCTGGAACTACAGCAAGGCTGGCTTCAGAAAGAAAGAAGGTTCAGAAAGAAACCAGGACAAGGTGCCCTTCACAATGACGTGGGGGTGATTACACTAAACAGAAAAGCTGTGGTACCTCTCATTAGAGATAATGGAAAGTATATCCTCCTCATTCCCAAGAATTGTTCATTTCCAACAACGACCATTAGAATTGAAAAAGAAAATTGGCCTATGGAATCAGTGAAGGTTATGAAGGTGAATGCCTTCATCGTAATCCAGCCAAATTCCATGGCTGCCAGTGGGAGTTCTTCTTGTCTAATGCCTACTAATTACATAATATAGGTTTTAATTTAATGAACAAAGGACAAGGCTATTTGCTATGTTGGAAATTGGTGTTAAGATACGTTGTTATAGTCAACTCCTCCATCTCCGGTCTCTTTCCAATCCACTGTCAACACAGGTAGTAACACAGCTGTACAAACACCATTTATAAAAGGTGCGTTTCAAAGAACGTGCATGCATAACACCAACAGCTGTTGGTCTTTCCTTTCTTCCAGGTGGATTACAGCTTTGAAAGCTTCAATTAATAAGTGGTTACCTCTACACCAGGCAATCCAAGATTTCATGAACAGACCACTAGAGGAGACAAGGATGTGAGAAGAAAGCTGAGTTTTTCCCTCAATTTCTGTTTTCCATTAAAAATCCCATGCTATGTCATATGGTTCATCTCAGAAGATGCTCTAGCAGCAGCTAATCTTTAGTATTGCTGTACATTCACAACTTTTGTAAGCAGTAGTAGTAGTAGTAAATAAATGTAAAGCAATGTTGCCTTCTTTGTGGCTGTCTTAGTTTCTTGTTTCTACTTCAACTCAGACCATGCATAAAGTCTGCTTTACAGCAGTGAACTGACATCGACATTCATCTGATGCAGACAACTGTTGTTTGAACTTACATTGTGTACTTCCTGATGTTTTGTATCTGCACCCCCTTTTTTGCAAATGGGCCCCTTGCAAAGACTTCTTTTTTTTCTATCCAGAAGTTTCATTTATGGGTTTGCCTTTAAATTTCGAGAAAGTGCAGGCTTAAGGTTGGGACAGGTTGGGCTGACTGAAAGGCTAGCAGTTACATACTGTTACAGCACGCCTGGGGGAATGGAATAAATTTGTATGATCTGGATGAATGATTTTGTTCTTGTATGTTCTATCTTAACATAAAGTTTAATTTTACAGTGGTTTTCATTTGGCCATTTGCCATCATGGCACAGCACAGCACATTTGTGGAGAGAAATCAATTCAAGAACCAAAGAACACTGTTTCCTCCAAAGTTAGCAGTAAGAGACAGCACCATAAATCTCCATCAGGGTCATCCGGGTTAGACATCTGTGGTTATTACAGATGGTCATATACATAGTGTTTGCCACTGTTCTTTAACATTAAAATAATTCTGCCCATGAATAAATACAGGTATTCAGTTTCCGAGTATCGCAAAATACTAATTAAAGTAGAATAACAAAGGTTAGTGCCATTTATTTATTTGAAGCCACTTGCTAATTAAATACCTTATCCTAAGAAATTTAGAATTTGATGCTGCAGCAAGTACAGAAAGGAAAAGATTACACTCTCAATACAGGAAAAAATAAATTAATTCCCATTTGTGAGATTTTATTACAAAGCCTGTGATGCTGAGCTATGGTCCCCAAGGAGGTAGGCTGCCATCCAGTCATTTTTGAAACACACGTCATGTCTTCCTGTTATTACTAGGACCAAAAGCACTTTGAAAAATATACTGAGGTTTTTCCTCTGTATGTATCAATAGCATGAATATTGTCAGCAGAGGAATTAGCAAGATCTCAGTCCTCACCATAGCTGATTTTACTGTTAGTCTTAATGGGTATTCACAGCACTTCTTGGACAATACTGCTAGCATGAGATATAGTTCACTTAGCTTGGCATACATATGACAGCAGGACAAATGTTAGTCATGGTCATAAAGTCAGCCATGCCTTTGGAAAAAAAATCAATGTTCGCTCTATATCCTTTCCACAGCACAGCCAGATGGCATTTGTTATAATGAAACACTAATGCACCTCTTGTCTGTAGTGAACAGCCATTTCTTTAGCCATGCAAAAAAGATTCCTGAAGGTAGGAGACAGTGTAACAAAACAATACCCAGATTGCTCACTTTAACTTTCTCTATCCTGCACAGCTAATCCAGATACCTTTTATACTAGAGAAAACATTATTACTCTGCACCATGTGCAGAGAGAAGCAACAAAAATGTTTTGGTTAAGGCTTTTGTGGAAGAAAGTAAAAAAATCTGAATCTCTTGGTCAGGGAAAGAGTAAGGCACTGGATAAGGTGATTTGATGGAGAAATTATAGTTGTTCAGTACCAAAAAAACCCTTTCACTTATCCCAGGGCAAACTTGGCACCTACAAGGTGTGCTAAATTTACTGGGTGGCAGGTGTAGTTAAATGTGGAAGTCATTTCTAATTCTTTTAACAGGTAAGAGTTCTATTAGATGAGTAACCTTACAACATGTAGTATTTCAGTACCATGCAGTTTATGTTGACTTATTTATAATCTTTAGACAGCAATGTTTTAAGCTAAATAAACAAAATGCCTTTCTTGACAATGTGGGGTAAAGCCACAAGTGGAACTGCTGCATCCATGCTCTTGGCTGGGTCATGGTACAGCACAGCAAAAAGCTCACTGGAATGTCAACATCTTACTGAAGAACTACTTTTCCTGCAGTTTTCTTAATGTAATACATGTATTCTGAAGGCTGAGATGTGAAGTCTGAAGAATACCCCAAATCCAGTCACACTAGTCAAATAGATGGTCTCATTCTTCTGTTTAAATGTATGATTGGAAATTAGGATCATGGCTGTGGTGCTTAGCAATTTACAGAATCGTATTTGCAACAGCAAATTGCATCCTGTTGATTACATTTATGACTTTGAGACATAAAGGAAGAGCATGCCTTTCAAGCTAGACTGAAGCACGCTTAATTAGAGGTTGAAACAAAAAGTAAAATGTAGTGGGTTTGAAATAGTTTAGAATTGAATCTGAGTGCAAACTAATGAAACAGTTTTTTCAATATTGTCTCATCTGTAGTTTATAAAAGATATTTTAAGAAAATCTCATGTTGTAGTAAGTTTTTGGTATGAGAGTACTTAGATTTCTCAGACATATAACAGTTAACCTGTAACATGTCTTACAAATCATCTCTATAATACTAAAAGCATAAACAGAAGTGTTTAGTTGTGTAAAAATATTTAAATAATAATTAACTGAAACAATTCAGGTCATACCCAGACCATCAACAGAAAATACATGAACTTATGAACTTAAAGCACATCAATGTTAAGTTTGTTAAACAAAAATGTCCAAGGATACACCGGTCTTGCATCACAATGTTGTAATTTGTTGTTGATGCATCTTATCTCTAGTCGCAGCAACAAACTCCAAAAAACTGGCAGCTTAGCTGTTTTTACCCCCAGGTGCTTGTTGCCACATTTTATGAGCCAGAGGAATTGTGTGATAATTCCTCATTTTCTCTAATACAAAATCACTTGGCATAGTTTAAGTGAATGCTGACAGCTTTACCTTCATCTTCACATGAAAAAATGTTGGGAGAACCATGAGCAAAATATGATCACAGGGAAAACCCTACCTCCATCCTGAGAAATAGAAGTCTTTCTTGGCCTTCCCATGGGACTAAGAAAGAAAGACACTCTTTGCTCAAAAGAACACGAAGTAGGATAGTACTTTTTCCAGTCTTCGGGTTATTTCAGTAATGTCAACAGAATGCTATTGTCTTTATACTTACAGCACTTGAAATGGGAACTCAAGAAAGTTCATTGGAAGGATTTCTGAAGAATCATGAAAAGAAAGCTCCCAGAAATTAGACGTATCTTAGATAATATAATTTAAAAAAAAAAAACAGAAAACAAAAAACAAACAAAAAACAAACAAACCAAACAAAAAAACAAACCCCAAACAAACAAAAAAAACCCCAAACCCAGAAGTACATATTTTGCTATGAAATAGAACAGAATTTTGAGTTAGCCACCAAATAATAGTCAGCCACAACATCTCCAAATCCAGATTTCTCCAAAGGCCGAGGGAGTTTAGATTTGAAACTTTAAATAAAGTTCCCCTTTGGAATCTAAGTTTTAGTCCCATTGTAGCTTTTGTTGAAATTCTTTCAAAAGAAAACATGGAATGTGAACCTGGGGTAGTCTGCTTCATTGCTGTCTCATGTCACCGAGGGATCAGCACAGCTGTGTAATCACTGTACAGCCAGGATCTCACCATGGCTCGTTTGTGTGCATCAAAGACTTTATATTTATTGCTAGATACACCCACATTCAAGGTTTTCCTTTCACTGCCAGGAAAAAGATAACTATATTGAAACCAGAACAATTCCATTAGCAGGGTATGATATTCCACTGAGAAGAAATGGGGTTACGTACTTGAAGCATGATTTATTCAGATGGTTTGCTGCACTCCAAGTGGAGCTCATTTTCCGCCCTGTTCAGCAGAAAATATGTACAATGTTCTGCAGAGGGAAAGCCACAGAAGGTCACCAAGGCAATTTCCACAAGGGGCTGAGTTACTTAGCAGGAAACACTCTGAGGCCATAAAAACATTTTTGCAAAGTGCTTAATTCCCTTTTGTAGCATGTGTCTGAAGGATAAAGGCGTTGGGGTGAGTTTTCCACCTTCTTCTGCCCTGGAATCTCATTTACAGGAAGCTGAAAGTCATTTTAGTGGAAAATATTTTTGAATTTTCCAGGCCTAATCACCTTTCGATGATGAGATACTCATTAGCCAAGGCCAAAACATTGCAGCACTCTAGGACAGAAATCTGACTGCCTGACACCCGGAGTTTGCTGACTCCTGAACACTCGTGCCCATTCCTTCCCTTGGCATTGTGCCCATTCACAAGATGATATGTTAATTTGATCTGAGTGGAGGGGAAGGATTCCAGCGGGATGTAGAATTTGACATCTCTTAGTCAAGACGATCTTCTCAAGGGCAATTTATGCCAGCCAAAACAGATACTTCCTAACAAAAAAAATTAACTCATCCAGACAGAGCCAGGAAATCCTTCCAATTTTTCTGGGAAAACACGTTGCTTTTACCTAAAGGGTTCATCATTTTGGAGAAGGCCAATACAGAGGAAAAAAGACCCAAAGTGATTTCTTAATATCCTACGACAGCTAGAGGTTTTGAAAATTATATTTGGTGGGGTTTTCATTTGTATATTATATTATATGTTATATTATAAGTTAGATTGTATTATTTACGTTCTATTAATTATAGGATGTCAATTGTAGCAATACATAATACCATAGCTATTTTTATAATTTATAACTTAGTATTTTCTTAGTTTTATATTGCTGAGAAGAGCCGTCGCCTAGCACCAGCCGTCTTGACTTCATTACAACAAACTGCAGCCACAGTGATTGAGAAAAAATGTTTGAAAACTTCATTTAGAAGAAGATACATTTCAATACATATAGATGGTAATCCTTTTTACACTTTAAAATAATAAAATACTTCAAATATAAATTAATTTCTACATTTCTAAATTAAAATCATCAGAAACAAACATTTGGAAGAAGGATACTCTGTGAGAAATTTTGAACATATTTGCCCTTGTCCCATATAGGAATTAAAAACAAAATTTTAAATGTGATTATTGAGATTTTTTTTTTTGCATTTTTGTGCATTTGAGTAAATATTAAGGGATCAATTAGTGCTTTTTTTTTTTTTAATCTTCTGTTGAATTTAGCCTGGGATTTTTCTCTAAATAATGTCATTGCTCCAAATTCTAAAATAGTAAGATATGCATGAGTCAACAGGTGATACAAGGAAAACAGCGCGCTCAGCCGGTTTTGGACTCTCCACTGACAGGAAACAAATTCATTTTTTCAGTGGGAACAAATTATAGTCAGTGAGGCTCTGAGCATTTTGGTCTAGGACCCATACCAAGCCAGAGGGCCAGCTCTTCCATGCTTCTTCCACGCTTCTGTACAACTACATTTTAGATTGAAAGCGTTATTATTTTCCAGCAATCAGCAAGCACAGCTAATGATTTTCCTATATGGAAATCTGGTATTATGCATGTGTTGTTCAAATCACACAGAGGAAAAAGACCACTTGCTGGTGGCCTGGTGAACTGAAAAAATGCTGATAAAACAGGTAAACCTTAATTAAGTGAATGACCTGGAATTGCTTCTCCAAATAAGAAATCGCCACGACTGCTGCAAAGATGGTTTTGAAATCAAAATGGAACCACTAATTGGAGACGAGGTACTGTCCTGATGAAATGAAAAGCGTGGGTGTGGCAGGGCATCTCTCTAGGTGGGTATCTGTAGCACACAAGGGAGCTGATAACCACTCACTAGTGGGGGTGTCAGTGCAGGCAGTGCAGGGCCGTATCACTGCTGGGAGCAAGGCCCAGTGCTCCTCTGCACAGCACCACGTGAAAGAGCCACAACACCAGCCTGCACTTTGTGCTTCTGCGTAGACTAGAGGTACCACACGGTGTGGTTCACCAGCGAGTTTGGAAAACAGCCTGGATTTTGCCAACGAAACAGACCTCACTCCAGGGAAATAACAGAGCAATCTGATGAGGGAAAGGATCGAAGCAGCAAGAGCAACCCGAAAACAAGTTTTCAAGCTCAGTCTGCAAGAACTCACGAAGCAGCCCCAGCTGAAACTACATTCACTATAATCCACTGTCATGGAGACAGCATGAAAGCTGGAATGAAAAATATCCTGGCTTAAAAACTACAGTGCAAAGGTAGAAGATAAAAAAAAATAAATTGGGTAGTCACCACTAACTAACTAAAGAGCAGCAGTACACACAGTGGCTGTGAACACACAAATATCCAATGAGAAAGGAAGAGTGTCACGGTGTGCTCGTAGCAGAGATAGCAAAATCTACCCTGTATTGACATTAGGTATCACCAGTCGGAAGACAAGCTGGCATCTATCTCTGCACACGTTGGAAAGCAGAATACACCTTTGTGACTGTAAATACCTGTGCTAACAAAGCAAAAGTTTACATATTTATGCAACAGTCACTCTCTCCCACGTATTCAGAGTACACTCACTGCTGCAAAGGCTGCTTATTTGCAGTTACTTTGTTAGATCATTAGGTCATTGCCATTTTATCTGGATTGCAAGCCAAGTACGGGATAATCCAAATAGTATCAATAAGCAGTAATAACAGAGTGGAGAAATATGGCCAGATGCTTTTAAAAATCATCCTAGGGGCCATCTGTGGGAAGAAATGCAGGCTGTAAATATGACAGGAAAGTGAAAGGAAACACCACCCCTTTAAGCTGACAGCAATGGGTAGGAGTTCCACCCACAACCGTGCAGTGCAAGCAAGGTAATCCCACAGAATACATTCACTGTGAAAGAAGAGTGAGAACAGTCACCTCACTTTGTCAAACTGAAAAATAAATCAGATCAAGGGTCTTGATTGGAACCTGGGATTCTCACTGAATGGACACTGAATGGACAAACTGGAGTCAGTATTCTTCTCTTCATAGAAGCACAAACAAATATGCATCACGGGCAGAAGAATCATTGCACAAAGAACCCTTACAGAGAGCTCTACAAGGACAGAAAGTCACAGTCTGGCTGGGGCAGACAAGCAGCCTGCTCATGGTGAGAATCTGGTGAAGCACAGCTGCATGCTGACCCACCATCCAGGAGCAGAGGAGCAGTTTCCCCCCTCCAGATACACACCTATTTTATCAGCGGGGAAAGTGACTCATTGTTTGTGCTATTAAGAAAGGTTCGGTTCTATTGAGCTAGATAAGCTGGTGCTGAGAATCCTGCTGGGAACCATCAGTGGTGCTGGAGCCTCAGCTCAGCCCCTGAAGGCTCCCTGATGCAATCCTCCCTTGGGAAAAGTGCTACGTAGCAAGCAACAAAAATCAGACCATAAAACCAAACCCTGACAACGGCTGAGCAGGCTTTATGCAAAGCTGAGCTGAAGTCCTTACATTTAATACACACTGGCTCCTGCAGGACCCCAGTGAGATCCCAAAAGCTGTTAAGCAAATGGTCAAACACCAGGTAATAAAAGGAGCTCAACAATTCACAGCGGTAGCCAAGCATCTTTCTAGACTCTGGGCATTCCTACAGAAAACCTTGACAGAGTTCATCTTCCAAAGATATAGAGAGGGCTTCAGCAAGCACTTTAAAAAAAACAACAAGAAAGCTGATGCTGTCCTAAAGTCTTTACAAACCTGGACAGCAGCTAGACCTGCTGTTAGAGGCACAGTTCTGGTAAATCCAAGAAGCAGGTCATGGCCAGCAGCACACAACCTTTGGCAGGGAAAGACTCCAACCAAGAGGAATCTACTGAGTTCTTGGGACTGAAGGACATCATTGGCTCATCCTTGAATCAGAACTGCACAGGAAGCCATTAAAACCCACCTTGAAAAAGCCGCAGAACAGTATATATCAGCATGTACAGCACTAGGGAGGAAATTCACTGATGGCAGCAAGTGCATGAATATCATCTATTCTCTGTTGTGCAAAATGACACTGAAATTCACAACTGTAGATCAGAAAAGCTTCCCATTCCTATGCAAGCTTCCAGCCAAGCCAACATACTATCCAGCAAGCCAGAGTGCCAAGGCAGCAAAATAATCCACAGTTGGCCATGTGACAGTGAAAAAAAAAAATCCCTAAAGTTATTGTGTAGTACCAAAAGATGAAGAACTTTAGCAAAGTCAATATTGAGTGTGAAGACCATCAAGGCATTCTCCTCGTACGCTAAAAGCAGACATCTCAAGATGTGTGTGCTCCCCACCAGGGTACTGAATCTTGCTCCCCACAAGAAGGGTTTGTATCTTCTAACCAAATCAGAAAGACCAGTGGAGAATATTTATCTGTAGAGTGCAAGGAATGTATGGAGATGGGTATTAGAAAGACTGCAGTAACAGAGGACAGAGTCTTTCACTCAATCCAAACCAAATTTCAGGGACAGTCAATAGTAAAGATGTTCTCACTTTTCCATCTTTCAAGCAGAGAGAATACTGCCTTTTGTCTGTCTAATCCATTTATAATTTATGTTGGGAGCATACTTAATATTCATGAGCAGAGAATCTTGTATGAAGTATAGATTTGTATTGTGATAACATCATAAGACAACAACAGGAAAAAGAGAGAAAATTAAAATTAGAATTACTACGTCTTTATATCACAGACAGTATATCCTCACATTGCCTAGCAAAAAAATTATCCTAAGATTAAACTAAAATTAACCTACAAGTTAATTAAAATACCTTCCTATCAATGCTGTTCAAGGATCAAAAAGGCCTTACTGCCAATGACCTGGAAAATGATGAGCAGTAAATGTTAGTTGCTCCTGAAGACAATTATGGGAAAAAGAAAGATTTCACACATGTGAAAATCTAAATGTCCTGCACTTAAATAAAATAGGAAAAGCTCCAAGCGTTGATTTGCTGAGGTGATAACTGGTTGCTAGAAGCAATGAGAAGAAAGGTCTACTCTTGAAGACATTTAAAAACATATTCTGACATTCAGATAATAGCACTGCACAGCTGAATAGCAGCTGTATAGTCTTTGTTACAGGATGCTATGCAGCTTCCGTTGAAACCTTACTTTGACATCAGGTTTGGACATGAAATTTCAGAACTTATTATCGGCTACTGAGATCTGTCAGGAGCATAGCTCCTGATTCAGAGACTTCAGGTCAGACGTAAAGTATTAAAAAACAGAATTTTAAAAAGTAATGTTTCCCTTTTTTTAAACCTTTCTTTTCATTTCTTGTTTTTCAGTTGGCAGAATGAAGCAGGTATTGTATTGTAGAAGGACTTTCATACAGAACAACACTATTTTCAGGTTCACATATTTCACGTACTATACTTTTCTATTTTTATATGCCAAAGTCTTGACTGTGAAGGTTTGTTTAATTCTAGTAACCACAATTTGCTGATTCTTTTCCACCAGTATAATAGTCTACAGTTGCTACTCAAGAGTTGCCTCCACAGAGGTAAACTGTCTGTGCTCCATGAAGAATGGCCAGGCAAGAGCTTTGAAGAAGCAGTGATTTCTCAGCTCAAGTGGTAGAATCCATCTAAGCCTATAAAAGGACCTATAGGTCTACACCACACAGCATGCTGCCGTGATGAAACCCAAGGCTGCTCCAGGCAAGGTAGCTCGGATATGAAAGCAGCGTAGCTGGGTTAGTGCCATGGTGTGGTGGGGCTACTGGGTGACAAGCTGGCTGGTGTACACCTCAGCAGTGGTGTGCTGCTCATGCAGGCTTTGTACCAAGTCTGCTGGAGCAAGGCTGAGCTGAGGCTTGATGATCAGGGACCTTCGAGCCCCTGTTGCTGTAAAATGCAAGTGGGCAAAATGTATCTTCCGTGTGCAGTGGATTATAGCCCGCTGCAAACAGATGCAAAACATGTTTCCTCTTAACAGAAGGAAAAGTAGTCTCCTTTAAAGCAGGTTTGAGGCTCTTTCATACGAAAAATTAGGCACAGGACAGCTAGTAAACCTGTTATGGGGCGTTGCAGTGACAACTGACAGCAAAAAGACAATTTACTAGTAAAAACAAGTTGTTCAGCAATCAAGGCACATTAGCATAAAGCCAGTGGGAAAAAGCAAGAGGAAGAGTTGTTTGAGCTGTAGATGCTAATGCAGTATAAGCAAAATTCCCATTATTCAGTACACAGGAGGAAGGAGAGCTGAAGAACAACAGGAAGTCAGTGTAGAATTTATTCCTGGATATGTAACGCTATCTCTTCACATTCGTCATGACATTATGGAGCATCCATATACAAGGAGAGAACAGGTGAAAAGAGTAAACGGTATAAAATCTTGGAAGGACTGGTGAGGACATACCCTGTCAAATTTGTACGCAAATTAATTTGTATGTGCAGATAAAAGTAAACTGGTATCAAAAACATCCTTCATTTCACAGTGTCTTTTAAGTTATTTTGCTTGAGTGTTGACCAAGGCTATTTAAAATATTCATAGTCAACATTATTCATGCACATGTGCACAATGATTGTACTGCTGTAACTACCTTTAGTTTTAACCTTATTCAGGTTACCCTAGACCCCGTGGGACCCTGCTGTTGTTTACTGTCTAGTAGCTCAGACGTGATTTTCTCCAGAGATAGCTGCCCAGAAAGAGCCTTTTGACCGAATGGAAACACTCTACGAAGAAACCCCCAAGGGAACAATGTGAAGACCTCATTACTAGCTGCTAAAGGATAAAAATACATAATAATAGAACACCAGACCTCTCCTAATTCAAAGCATGAATTTGTCTGGTTTCAGTTTATTTGCTCATTCGTTTTCTTAGACTGCCAAGCTGGCATTCTTACAAAAGCAGTGAACCCAGAAATTTTGGTTCAGAGATGTGCAGCTTGATAGAGGGAATTGCACAGGGAGAGCTTTTCTTCTCCTGCTCCTTTATGGCTTCAGTCTAACTGCTGTATCGGTGGAAGAACAAAGACTCAGCAGAGATATACATAGGTAGCCACAGTGGGCAGCCGCTCGCCCTTAGCATCTTGTAAATGGCACTGCAATGAAAAATAAAGCTCTCGCGTTGTAGGAGGTAAGATTGCAATGTAAAATAAGGAGGGTATTGGGGCTGGCCACTGAAGGAGTATTCAGCGGTGACAAGTGATGTAGCATAATTAGTGAAGATAAGAGGAAAAGCGAATTTAAAGCATTTCACATCAGGAACGACCTGCTAGAGATGTTGCAACTTTTTATATATGCTAATAAAGCAAATTTAGAGTGGGAGAACACAGTGTGATTTTGCTTATCAGCTATGAAACAATCTTACCAAAAGCCCATGCCTCCAAGGATCTTTTTTCTCAGGGTCATTATTGACAACACTTGTCATGCAATATCTGACCCTATGATATTCACCAAAATCACACTATTTTTCTGCATTACCATCTGGGATGATTTTTTATTTTAACGGTGGAAAGAGACCCACTACTTCTGCTGGTTCTTTCTACTCCACAAGGCTCTTCTTCCTATTACTTACTCTTTCCCCTGCAAGGGAAAATTAGAGAGCACTAAGCACTAAATCACACCTTACAGTCCTTTATTCCTGTACAAATAAAAGCACTACAAGATTATATTTTTTTTCCAGAGGTTCACACCAGCAGCAATTTAACATTTTTTCTCTAAGGCATGCAGGATTCACCTCAAAGGTGAAAAAATTTCAAGTCAAATGTGGGGCATGTACAACGAATGCCAGAGAGCAAGCAGTTCATTAAAATGCTTATGCATTAGTAACGTTAGTGCATTCAGGCAGGAGTAAGACAGGAACAAGGAACTTCATACAGCAAAACCAGCTTAACTCAGGTACATGCTAAAAACAAAAAGCATGATAGTTTCCACAAATTGAACAGTTCTGGGGTGCCAGTCTCAAGGGGATTATAAACTGTCTGAACATATACTGTCTACATAGAAGCTTTGAGACTGAAATCTAAATGTAGGCTTTATCACCGTTAAGGCAAACAATGGTGTGTCAGCTTCAAAGGCTACATAGGCTTGCTAGGGGGTATGCAAAGAAGCAAAGGTATCTTACAGATGCAGTAGGAAGCCTTTCAACAAGTCAGCTTCAAGTTTTCAGGCTTCTGGCCCCAGCGGCACCTCCACCACCTCTTCCCCTGGTGTCCCAGTGTGGGAACAGGGAACAGCAAGCTTCTCCGGCCCAATGTGCTGAATGATAGGCAAGAAAGTATGAGGAGGAAGCAATCATTAGCAGACTTTATGTAACAACTTAATTAGAGCCAGGCTTGGATCAACACATTCCTCCCTGATCTCTTTTTAATCAAATATCTACTGGTGACAATGAAAGGAGTGCTGTAAATATGTGTGTGGCAGCTGCTGCACTGGCCAACTAAGTGTCAGAATTGAAAGCATGAAATATTGACTGGAGCTAAAAAGGTTTTGTACCCTTGGTGGTACACTGACACTGCCTTCAGTAACATGCATAGGATTCACAAACCCAGATTAATGGGTTTTCTGTGCCACACATTCCCTCAGTATATGGCAAAAATCAAATACAAAAAGGGAGAGGACAAACACCCAAACAGACCAAGGAAGTAAGACTATAGGTGAAGCAAATAAACCAGATAAGCTTCTTGGAGGAAATTAATTTTAAGGGTTTTGGTGATGATTAGACCAGGTGGCAAATAGGGGGACTGCATAAGAGAAAGTACCAGCCAGAGACTCTGGGGTGACAAAGATGGGGAGAAAAATGGAAGGAGCATCAGGAGCATAAAGACCAGGGAAAAGAAGCAAAACAGAAGTAAATGGAGAATTTGTGGGGTACAGGCAAACACAGCACAAGTAAAGTACAACAGCAATTAAGACACCCAAGAATGTGGTAGGGGAGAGCAAATTGCAGAATGTAAATCCTTTAGCAGAAGTGCTGCTCCATGTGGACTGCGGCAGCAAGGCTGACAGCAATGCGGTGAGGAAACAGCATATTATTACTAATGCATGCACAGCAAAGACATCATTTAAGGTTTCAGGCGGTGATGGGGGAGGGGAACGTTCTGTTTTGACAGGTTCTTCTTGCTTGAGACATACTGTAATGGTGGATACCACTAAAACCTGAAGAAACTGGTAACCTAGAAAGTATCTTCAAACCTTCCTCTGTACAGCAACTCTGGAAAGATAGCCATTGAAACGTAACCTATTTAAATTAAATAGGTTAGCTCATTTAAATAGTGTGTGACAAAATAAATGTTTAATTCTTCTTTCAGCTTCTATATGACCTTGGAGTGTCAGTGTGAATACATGAAGATGACAGCAGGCCATACTCTGCAGAATGAACTGTTTGTTGCAACATGCCGTTGTCAATAAGCCTGGTCAAAGCATATGACCTGCTCTACAGAGCAGCATTGTTGCCAGTCATTCATATCTTTAAATCATGTCTGTGTACACTCTTTATTTGCCTTCATTGCCAGTGGCAATCATTCCGAAACACTTTACTGTGGTACCTCACATTGACGGATTATCTCTGGTGCTACCTCATTCCCTTGAGTTCTCTCTCAAAACAAAGATTTTGTGTTGCGTGTTTATGTTGTGTATCTCTCTCTTTGAGTGTGAAACACAAGATAAATCCCTATTAAACAAGTAAACAGAAAGAAGTGCGAAATGCTAAAGGATTTTTACATCTGTCACGTCACCAGAAAGCTTTTCTTACCCCCTGTAGAATTTTATACTAAATGCATTTAACCAAAGAGCAAATGCAGTTGCTGTACCTATTCCTGTACCTATATATCTGTACAGGTATCTACCCATGCAGATACCTGTTCTTAAAGGTGGCTCAGTAGACCTGAGCTTCACCGTGGAGTCAAAACCAGGCTAGGGAAATTCAAGAAGAAAGCCATGCTATGCACTCTAGCAATAGGCAACATGCCACTTCCCATCTTCTAACCACAAAAGCTAGACTGCAATCAGGGAACACTTCTTAGACAACCTTCTTCAAAAGAAATGAGCACTAAAATCCCCAGGGACAGAGCACAGAGACTTTGATGGTGTCCTGCATCGGTAACATAAGAGGCAGGAGAAGGTGAAAGTAAAACTAGGCCAAAACCACCTATCATTCACATAAAATTCAAAATGCAGGCAGCATTCCTTAGCTACTGAAAGTTTCTTGGGCTTCATGATCCATGCAGTGACCTTGTACTACAGGGCCACACTGTCCCTGTAGGCTTACCAGGGGAAAGCTTGAGTGCAGATTTCACTTACCAGTCTGGCAGCTACAGAAGAGAATGATGGGAAACATAAAAAAAAAATGTCTGTAATTGCAGCCCAACCATGCAAGGCAATGAGTGTCTTCCAGAGTGTGATGAAAATTATCTTTGTTTTGCATGTCCTTTTCAAAGATCACCCTCCTCTGCAAATTTAATGAACTATAACTAGCTTAGCTGAAGTATCTCACCTTGGATTTGGATTTATAGCCATTAGTAGGGATACGAGAGACTAGAGGTTTTTCCCTGCCAATATTCTTCTTTTAGAAAATCCAAAATTTCCTTTCCACTGAAACAAGGGATAACATAATCTAGTTCAAGGCAGTAGAATTTGTATACATGACCCAGAAATGTGATAGATTTTATGGTGTTCAAATCAGATACATACATGCTTATATTGACATATGTTGACATCATTTTAATACATTCTGATTAAAAGTTTCAGACAGTATTTCCTTTCCAACTTTTCTTTCCTTCCAATGCACACATAATTTAAATAAGTTTATCTTAATTAGTTTCATGTTGATTTTTTTTTTAATGGGTGAGTCAAGCAGCACAGAAGGAATCAAAATTGAGAGTGGGAGAGGCTTAACATATCTTTTTTCAAAAAATATCTCCAATTTACATAGGTCCTTATCACTCCAAAACACATTTGTTCAACAGCGTCATCGGTGGTAACAGCAGAGTTCTGGGAGGTGTAGTGTTTGTTCATTAACGGTTCCTGCAGAATCATAGGAGGACAACACGTAACAGACTGGGGGGCTGGGATCTGGGATCCATGGAACCGATGGCCAATACTTTTTTTCGTATTCATGTTCTTGCCAAACAAGAAATGGCTATTTTAAAGATATCTGTAGCAGAGACAGAGCCAGGTTTTCAGGAGTGCTAAATATCCATCCCGGCAGGAATCAATAGAACCTGCAGGCATTTGGCCTCCCTTAAAAACCAGAGTTACGAATTTTGGGAGATTTTCTCACTGTGCTATTACAACAAGCCAAAGTAGGTCACAATTTCTACCTACATTGTCAGTGACGTTTTATTAGTATGTGATATTTTCAATCTTGGCACAACATGTTTTCTGAAAAGTTGAGTTTACTGCAGTTAACATAGAGAACATGTATGTATACAGTATGTTTATGTACCTATTGAATATATACACAAAATCATGACAAACAACCATAAATGTTAGAAATCCTTGCTAGAGTACAAATATGCTTCATGAAAATCTTAATTATGATATACCCAAAGTTTTACATATTCTTAGCAAATATAGGAAACTGATAATGAACTAAACCTAGATCCTGGCCAAAGGTAAGCTGGCTGTTTTGAAAACACAGTGTTTGTCCGTGTAGGTACGAATTGTGAGTAGTGACTGAGAAACCCTACTGTTAGTCGGTATACCCTGTTTGTCAGGGCACTTGCAACTGTGAAATGTTGCTTTGTATGGAGAGATACCAGTAAAAATGTCGTGAACAAATTCATTCAAATGCATGCTGCCTCACTCATGACTGGGGGATCAGAGATATTAAAATGCAATGCGAGTTTCTCACAAACATTGCCAAGCCTTGTTGCAGCAGACAGGTATCAGCCGCCTGTGCAGACAGCAGGCAGCGGAATTGAAGCCAAGACTCTGAAGGTGGAACAAGATGTTAAATTCAATGGTAAATTTTCCTTCCACTTTTGACCAACAGAGAAAAGACTTCAGTTAGGAAGACCACAGCTCTGCATCTAGTAGCACCTGACACTTAACTACCTGTCATGTACTTCGATACCAGAGTTATGTATTGTAGGTCAGATAAAGTCTTCCATCCTCTCTGCAGAACTTCTACTTTGTCCTTCTTTTCTGTTTATTGATATGATTAAAGGAGAAAAAATCCTGCTACGTGCATGAGCATATGTTTGTATGAAATTTATCTAATTAATTGCTTGAATAGCTGTAGGCAGAGTTGACAAGCAGTAGCAGGATAGATAGGAATTAAATCCAGGGGTGAAGGGATTATGTTCTGAGGAAATCGATGTTTCATATAGATATCTCTTTAAGCTTTGTAACTATTATTGGCAGAATCCATCTAAAACAGATAATTCACAATGTGTTCACATTTAATTCTCAAATACTTCATGAAAACATTTAACTTGGGAGACTGGACAAGTTATAAGAGTCCTTTCCATGCAGGCTACTGTTGTGTATTAGACCCAGATAGACAGCGACCTTTGCCATCGCTATTGATACCTCTTCTGAGATCAAAATGAAATGAAATCAGTTTTTCATTAATGTTGTTCTTTTCTTGCATGGTTGCTGTTGATGGTGCTCATGGAACAATAGAATCATAGAATGGTTAGAGTTGGAAGGAACCTTAAAGATCTAGTTTGAAACCCCCAGCCATGGGCAGGGACACTTCCACCAGACCAGGTTGCTCAAAGCCCCATCCAACCTGGCCTTGAACACCTCCAGGGACGGGGCATCCACAACTTTTCTGGGCAACTTGTTCCAGTGTCTCACCACCGTCACAGTAAAGAATTTCTTCCTAATAGCTAATCTAAGTCTCCCCTCTTTCAATTTAAAACTGTTACCCCTCATCCTATCGCTATATTCCCTGACAAAGAGTCCATCCCCATCTCTCCTGCAGGGCCCGTTTAGGTACTGGAAGGCTGTTATAATGTCTCCCCGGAGCCTTCTCTTCTCCAGGCTGAACAGCCCCAATTTTCTCAGCCTGTCTTCATAGGAGAGGTGCTCCATCCCTCTGATCATCTTCATGGCCCTCCGCCGGCCCTGCTCCAACAGGTCCACGTCCTTCCTGTGTTGAGGACCCCAGAGCTAGACACAGTACTCCAGGTGGGGTCTCATGAGAGCAGAGTAGAGGTTGCAGAATCACCTCCCTCAATCTTCTGGCCACAATTCTTGTGATACAGCCCAGCATGCACTTGGCTTTCTGGGCTGCCAGCACACATTGCCAGCTCATGGCATCCACTAACACCCCCAAGTCCTTCTCTTCAGGGCTGCTCTTGATCCATGATGTCTGAAAAGACAGACTGAGCACCATCCTGACCCTAACGAACTAGCCTCTTCAGATAAGTTGTTTTGAAATGCAGCATCACCTTTCTTGAAGATGGGTGAGATTATCGTAGCGTGCTGCTGTCCCATCCCAGTAACGATCTAAACTAGTTTCCGCTCAGCTCTACAGGTAAGCAAATGAGGAATGGAGCTCAGAGTCATCATGTTGTAAAAGCACTGACTGGTGACATGGTGTGCCTGGCAATCCACAAAGAGAAATGAAGACCCTTCCTCAACTCCTTTACTTTAGCAACATAGAGTACTAGAGCATACGTAACGCGAAGACTGTGTTCCAACATGAGTTTCACCCAGAGAATGTGACATTTTCTTGATGAACAGTGTTTATCATGTAAATCCTTTATCTCACTGGTCTGAACACATTCTGTTATAGGCAAATTAAGTGAATTTTTTTGTTATTTTGATACCCATCTTTTACAAGCACACTTGTCAGAACAGTTTGCCATGTCCCAGTTCTTGTGTCTTACATCCTTCTCTGGTGATTTATGGATTTACTATTAAAACTGGCAACCAAGCATCTCATGGTATTTCCTGAAATAGAGGGAGATTACTACAAATATTTTAGTAAACAGTCAGTGTTGAGTAATATTATTATGGAGAATATATTAAAATAAAAAATCACGACTGCTGTACTCAGTTCTCTAGAAGGGGTCATATCTGCAAATAAGTTCTCAGCTACAGAAATGAAAATATCTTTACAAATGTCAGTAGTTAACTATGTTTATTACAACTGCATTTAGGATAAATTCTGCAGTGAAACAATGTATAAAACCGTTACAGATAAATGAACAATAATTTATCATTTAATGGCAAGTCCCCCCACACTAACAGCAAGAGTAACAGGCGACTAAAGAACTCTAATATGCCAGGAACATAGTAGAAAGGGAAAGCATCCAGAGAAAGAGAAGAAATTAACTCCCAGGGAAGAGATATCTCTTCCTCCTTTTGCATTTTAATTCTAAGGTCTGAATAGGGAAGAATGCTAGTTTAATCCAGAATACTCATTCCTCTTAAAATAAAATGTAAAAAAAAAAGAAATCAAGAAGGTGGATAGAGATATAACAAGATGAAAAGCAAAAGAAAAGAACTCCCTGTACTGTGGAGAGATCACTGAGAGCCCTGCAGGCTAGCTGAATCAACTGAGCAAGAGCAACTGAGGATGATTTTTGTCTTAAATTGTAACTGTATTTCAGTTCTGTAAGTCAAGAATTTAACTGAAGGCGCTGCAAAAATTGAGGCAGTACTTGGAAAACTGACCTGGTTGTAACAGAGTCCACTTCATCAAAAAATAGATTATGAAAACTTACTGCAGAATTATTTGCTTTTAAATAGCCGGCCTGGAGAATGAGGTTAGCAGCAGGAGGTCCCCAGTCTGTGAGGATCCAGTCTGTGGGAGATAACGAATTCTATAGTCAAACATTATGCTGATGGCAACATAGTCCAGGAAAACTTTACAGAGGTAATTAAGCAAAAAGGTGACAGAATAGCTTCAGCGAAGATAAATTTAAGATGATGCCTACCGGGAAAAGTAATCTATATCTTGTCTGCGGGATGCTGAATTCAGATTTGGCAATTACAACTCAGGAACAATATCTTGGAGTCATCACTGAAAGGTCTCTGAAGGCTTTGGCTCTATGTCCAATGGTAATGAAGAAACCCAAGAAAATGTTGGCCATCATCACAAAGGCCACTGAGCAATGAGACACATGGTTCTATCCATCTTCCTGCTATCCCAAACCTTGGCATAGTCACATCTTGAGTACTACAGGCTGTTCTGGCCTCTACAAGTTAATAAGGTGGTAGAGGAGTCAGATGGAAGGTGGTGAGGACGGTGACTAAAGAGATCAAAGAAATGAAGTAACTACTCTCCCTAGGATCTTGAACATGATCAAGATTTACAAAATCATAAAGGCAGCAGATAAGACGAACACAGAACTGTTACCAAATCTCACAAACCCCAAACAGGGACACCCAGTGAAATTGGGAATCAGTTTAAAACACACATATGAAAGTAGATTTTTTTTTTTTTTTTTTTAATATACAGGCAGTAGTGAGTATCTGGAACTTGCAGATGGTCAGGGAGGTGGGCATTGTCAGCCAGTTCAAAGAGAGAGAAGGAACCTTCGTCAGCCACAGGTCCATTAAGGAAATACTGGTGGAAGAGACAGGAATACATCTTCTAATATCCTGACTATGGATGTTGGGAGAATACAAGAGGCATTGACTGCAGATTGTAACCAGGCTTGTAACCAGGCACCCTAAAACACATGTCCTACCATCTCCAGAAACAGAGTGAAGGTCCAGATGGATCATTAGTATAACAACGTAGCAGGACTTTCTCATCTGGCCTTTGATAAACTTTGCTCAGCAAGGTTTATACTAACTTTTTATACCCTCAAAACTGCCATATAACAACAAGTAATAAAAACTCGGTCTCGAGTTTTAAAACTTGGTATTTTTTTCTTCAAAGTACAGAATTGCCAATGACCCGCTGCATGACCTGAAAGAGTGACACATTTTCTAAGACTGAAAAAAATGCAATAACCCTAAAGTCAGCTGTTCTATGGCTTTGCAACAGTGGAAGCCTGTGCCTTATACAGTAGCACTGAAAAAAGAGATCAGAAGATCTCTGCCTCCAAGTGAAGCTCAACATTTAATTCTTTACCAAAGTAAATCAACAATCCTGACATTTAAAACATTTACTTACTCTAATTACGAGAGGTATCGGCCATCAAAATCATTGGTTTTATATCTCAAGCAATATACAGAATAGGTACACATGGCCATTCATAAACAGTGGAAGATTGTCATTCCAGACCACTGATAAAATTTTATAATATTTCATTTTTCTATAGACACAAATACAATGTAGCAGGATTAATGTCTATCTATCCAGTTCCCTTACCTTTTGCTCTGTTTCACCTCATAGAATCTATATAAATAGCACCAACTAGCAGACTGCTGACAACCACGTAGCACGTCTCAGATAAATAGCAGAAATCAGCTGCCAGGCAATGGCTCATTAAATCACACTTCAGTGGAAAGTCAAATAAAGGCAAATATAATTTGAAAAATAATTCTCAAACCACATCAAGACATACCCCACAGATACATGTATCCCATTCCTTTTGTTAGTGTCAGCACTGTTAATCCTCTACATCAAGGAGATACTTTCATGAATATTCATGTTAATATATGCAACATGTAATGCAATTTCTTAGTCTGACAGAAATCTATGAGCAGTGTGACTTATTTCTTATGTATGCTTTTATCTCAATGCTAATTAAAAACCTTATCTAAACCGATTTAATATCAAACCAAAATATGTATTTCAACATAGTGAGGGAAATACACTTTCAAATGGTTCTATAACCAATAATTTCCTAATATGCTTTACAATTAATTTTTATTCTGTTACATACCCGCTTGCAAAAGTCTTCATTATTGTAAGATATTAAGAGCAAGTTTATTTATTCATATAGTACTTGTTCAGTTTTATAAAGTGCTTCTGTGTGGATGTAAGTTATAGAAAAACACAGTAATTATGCCCCAGCTAGTGTTTCTCAGGTAGGATGCTTTGAAGTAATTCATCCTTTTGAGATCTTTATTCCTTTACATTTGCTCTCTTAACCTGAAATTTATTATTTTTATGGTGACCATGTTTACACAAAATGTAGACACTAGCTAGACATTTCTCCATTATGTCTCAAAATGGATACAGCCCCCACTAATGCAGGTCTCCTACATATTCATCAAATAGATAAGTTTAAGGGTTGACTTAACAATGTGCATAAGAGCTTTATTCTCCCAGCCCTGTTTAAACCTCTGTATCTATCTTGGATCTTTCCATGCCACATTTTATATTAACTGTTCAGATCTTTCTCATGATAACATTACGTGCTCAGTGGGAACAAAATTCAGATGCTAAGTACATGCACTCCTATTTATCTGCCTGAATTCTTGCCTCTCAGCAGTCAGCAGAGGTCTGTTTGTATGTCAAGTCTACATCCGCTGGTGTTAATATTGGTGTGTTCCAGTACTCAGCCCCCAGAGTACTGATTAGCCACCCCAGAGTAGGTGGCTAATGATAATAAATCACCTCAGGGATGAGGTGATCATTGGACCAGGAAGGCACCACATATCCATTCAACAATAAATTTCACATCCATTCAGGATGAAATAAATGCAACTACCCAAAAAGAGGTTGAGTGAGGTGGGTGTCAGTATCTTTTCCTAAGTAATGAGTGATAGGACTAGAGGAAACAGTCTCAAATTGCACCAGGGGAGGTTTAGATTGGATATTAGGAAAAAATTCTTCGCGAAAAGGGTTATCAAGCACTGGAACAGGCTGCCCAGGGAAGTGGTTGAGTCACCATCCTTGGAGGTATTTACCAGATGTGTAGATGTGGGACTGAGGGACACAGTTTAGTGGTGGACTTGGCAGTGTTAGATTTGTGATTGGACTCGATGATCTTAAAGGTGTTTTCCAACCAAATGATTCTATGATTCTAAATGCTGGGCACAAGACAACAGCCATAGCCCTCAATCACACTGTGTGCGCTTAAAAGTGATAAAAGAATGGATACAGCATTTTGTGGACTCCACACTCTTCTAGGTTCCTCATATAGATGTATCCCAGTCATTTCACCCTGGCTGAAGGGTTTGCAGTACATATGTGCATCAATGGGAAAAACAAATGTATTTAAGTCCAAAGCAAACATATTTAGTTGCTGATTTTGGGGTTTCAATTTTTTTAATTTATTTTTAATATGTGTAACAGAAAGAATGCAACAAACTGATAATCTGAACACACGTATATGGCAGGACTGCAGATCAGTTTATTAACACATTAGTGAAGAGACTCATACTGTATAGGATTTTTTTCAGTTGACATTGAAAAACAGTTTTCAGCCAAACTTCCAGTTTCCAAAATATCTGGATTTAACTGTAAAAGATACTTTAAAAATTTATTTGCATTTCAGTTGTTTTGATTGAAAGTGAAATTAAGAAAAAAAGTCTTTACCTTCTTTTTTTTCAGTTTGAAAGGGCAGTTTTTAATTTATAAAACATTTAAATGGTATTTTAAAAGTTTAAGCAATATTATCTGAGGTAAGTATTTAAGTCAATCAATATTTTTTTGGTCTCGTCTGTTAATGGTAACAGAAAATAAAGAACAGCCTTCTGCTTGCATGCTGCAGGAAGTGATTTATAGCCAGAGTATCCAGTACTCTGTGAATCTCGCACTCAGCTTTCTGTTTATTAAAATCTGAGCACATGCCCTTAAGATTATATTTCAACTCTTCATCTCATTAACGGCTCCACTGGAATTTTATTTAAATCAGGTAGGAAAACTTCTGTTCTGGGGATCCTAGTGGAAGCAGGCAATCCCTACCTAAACAGCTACAGGTGTAAAAGAGTGCCTAGCAAAAAGCTTTGCATTATTTTAACACCTTACCCCAAATCATAACAAACGTTCTACATTTTTTGAAACAAACCCGTAGACAGGACTTTCTGAAGGAATGATTTTCAGCGGCTGCTGGCTTTCCACTTAAAGCCACTGCCTGTCTCACCCTAGCTGTAGACATGGCATTCGTTATTATTTATCTTGCCATGGTCCTGCCTGCAGACCTACTCTGGCATGTCCTGCTTCTCCAGCCATGGTGTGAGCAGCCCACCCGAGCGCTGTGCCCGCTGAAAGCTCAGGTTCACTGCACATCTCCAGCAGGCCTCTGCTATGCCTTTTCCTCCTCTCTTATGAACCCTCCAGACAATCCCTTCTATTTTTGGAAATCCCCTGCAATTCTCACGTGATGCGCTCTCTGCCTGGGTTCAAATTTGGGCCTCAAAGTGCTCTGTTATCCCACTTTCAAAAACCACTATCCCCTACTCGACCTTCACCCCTGTGCTATGGGCTCTACATTCCTGCTCTTTCTTTTAAGCGCTACTTACTCCTGCCCTGCTCACTTTTTCTCCTGTTGCCAGGGCTATATTTGTACCCCTCTTTCTATATTTTATCCACATACAAGTTCTCTGTGTGCTGGCACTACATATCTAGCCCATGCCAAAGGTACTATTTTCTCCCACACCTCCCGTCTCACTGTTGCCACCCGTTTGGCTTCTGCCTAAGCAAGGGCTCCCTGGGCATGGGACACACATAAAAAGGTGCTTTATTTTTATAGCAGTGGCCTGGAGTAAACCAATATTTCACTGTGACCTTTTTCCTGCTTATCAGGAACAACTACATCCTGGCCAAAAAAAACCCAACTTTCTGTCTCAATCCTGAGGTGTTTATTACCTGGGAAAGCCACAATTATTAGCAATTTAACAGGAAACTCAAGTTATAATTATACAGAGAAGCCTAGTAATTACATCTTTGGAGATATAACTGGTCTAATAATAATGGTGATATTGTAGCTGGAAGAAATGCTAAATTGAAGCAGCCAAATTAGCTGTGGTCTTACAGATGATTAGTTGTGAGAAGAGTAAATATGCATATACCATTTTATGCAATGTACCCATAAAGGTACTGTAACACTCTGAGTGAATTATTACACAGCAGTCTTAAGCAATAATGGATCGGGGAAATAATCTAAAAACTCCATGTGCCGTGGGAGAAAGACTGACATCTATTACAAGGTGATTCCTTTTGGCTACTTTTATTTTAACTCACTTAATTTTTACTACACCGAGGATTTTAATTCTGTTCATCCACGTATCTTCTGTACATTCAAAAAGAGATCAAAAAAGTAGTGTCACAACTGAGAAGAGAAACCATTATTAGGAAGCTATTTAAAACAAAAATTCTCATTTCTTATTTCCTGATATCCAGACCAAAATAGTTTTGGCTCTTCTAGGAAAACAACTTTTCTTCACATCTAATCAATCAAAATAAGCTTGATCTTATGTGTATGGTTCCTTAATGCTACTGATTTCTAGACTGAGCAGGTGGGAGAGAAAGTTGAGCAACCATTTCTGATATCTCAATGGGAGAGTCGACCTCCTGCTGCCCAGCTAGGCCACGGCATCCGGCTTCCCCATCCCACCAGAGTGTCAAGACCAGAAACACGTCAGCATTGGGAGTTCTCCAGCCTTCACTAAATACACGGTATTCAACCCTCAGTTCCCAGGAAAAACATTTCAGCTGTTCATACCGGTGGTATGTTCCATAACAGCCACAAAAAACTCATATTTGGTTATTAAAAATAAATACATATCACTGTATCACTTCCTTTCCCCTTGCTTTATTTAATTTTTCTCCTCTTACTGATAAACCCACAATAATACTTAGCATATGCTTTATGGTTGTACTTTATTTAACCTTATTTATTTAACCTTATTAACCTTTATTTCATTATATTGAAGTGCCAAAAGAAAAATGTAATACTCATTGCTATTATGTTATTTTTAGTTGGCATAACAATCCCCTGGCTATTGTATTGGCTCTTGTACCATTACACGCTGTTCTTTAATATTCGCAACAACCTGGTACCAGTTACCTGTTATACAGTTTCGTTCATATTACCATAGCACTTTGGAGCAGGACTAAGGCATCAGGAATATATTGTTCCTCTCCAGGTTTTCTTATGCTAAGCTAAACATACCTTGCCTCTAAAACCTTTTTTCATAAGTTTTCAGTTCAACAATTCAACAGAATTTTTTTCTTAGAATTCTAATAATTCTTCATTGTCCCATATATGAAACTTGGATGCCTGCTACATCCAAGACAGAGATTGCTTTATTTTCATTATTACACCACAGTGTTTTATCTGAACTTGATTCAGTTCAGAAATAACTATATTTCTATACAGTTATACAGTTGTATATACGATTTTGATGTACGGCTCCTTTTTCTTTTGATGCATGAACTCTATGAGCGTCATTCCACAAAGACAGCAGACAGCTATATCTCACTGCAAGAGACACTTCTGACTGAGCTGTTTTTAAAAATAGATTCCCAGAATTGCATTTTATTCTGCCTTTTGGATGTTGGCTTTTTAGAGCACAAATGCAGAAACCAAAATCCCTTTTCATTTAATGAGTGCAGATGTGGAATGGTATACCTTACCGTACTAGATGCCACCTCATTGCTTTTTTAAAGCTCTATCCTGCCTAAATCTGTTCACATTTGCCCCATTAGAAATTCCTAGTACAGAAAAAACAGCAGGAGTTTACTTTGAAAGAAAATAAAGTTCACTGAGATTTCTTAAAAAGTTCTCGAAATCCTATTAAAAAGGATTGCTACTAGCATTAAACCAATAAAACTACAGATCTCTTTTTCCCTCTCCTCTCAACTGGTATTATTTCTCTCAAGCTGATTTCACCTTTGCACACCTCCTGTCTGTAGTTATTCTGCATCTTATCTTCAGAAAAAAATCTATTATAGAGTTCAAGAACAAAAAATAATCTCTACATATTAGTACTAATAATTAATGAAAGAATGTCATCAAGGTGGAAGACAGGATGCCTCTGGAAAAAAGTAGGACCAGCGGTACATAAGAATGGATACAATCCTATGATTTTATAAAACAAGTAATACAGATCAACTTTTGAAAAAATGGCCTTGCTGAAACAAGTATGTTCTGACTGAACTCTTTTACAGAGGAAATGTTCTTTTTCTTCCCCCTCAACAAAAAGAAAACATTTTATAAGGAAAACTGAATCTAGTATAAAGCAAACTAGATAAGATGCCAAAACAACTCTTTCCCTTTGAATTATCAAGATTTTCCCTTCTTACTCATCACCCATAGTAATATCATGAGGTACCCAGAACATAACATGGTTTAAATAACATTAAATAGTTATAAGACAACTCTTACAACCTTTTTTGAGCTGCTTCCAGTTCTCTGTCCTCTACACAGAAAGCTTACTTTCACTCAAAAAGGAAAAGGAATAAATTCTTCCGTTTTCATTCTAGTTCTGCTAGAAATTCTAAGGAAGAGATAATTTTCTTCATTCTGTAAGGCATGGTTCCCTTTTCCTGTGCCAGGGAGATTTTATCCTGTCCTTAGAAGTACTCTCACCATCAAAAATGAGCATGCTACATTTCTTACATAGAAAGAATGTCAAAACACATACACATAATCTCAGCCCAAGCTTAACTTTTCTAAGATGATTAGTTAATGACATCAGCTAAGAGGAAAACTCCAGACAAAAAAAAAAAAGAGAACAAATGAAATGAAATTAACTGGTCTGATTGTTTTTTTACTGCTCGTATTATCTCTAAGGGTCACAATATCTAGAAGCCTGCAACAGAAGAGATGCTGTACCAACACGTCAAAAGAGAGAAGGGCTTTGACAAAAAGAGAGGTTATAACTTAAGTGAGAAAGAACAAAGAGTAAAGGAGCAATAAAGACAAGGAGTATGCTGGCAGGTGACAAGAGAAGGGAATTGGCTCTGCACACCCTTGCATGGACTAGATTTGCAATAAATACATGTGGTCTCACTCAGGCCCAGAAAAATAGCTGTGTTAATGAGCTATCTTAGCACAGAACTGGAATATCACGGCTAGGCTGCCCCCACGCTTGATGCAGATGTTATAGTGACCTCTCCATCATGCTTCTGTTTCACACCTATTCTGCAAAGAATTGGTAAGGTTTCTGAAAGATTATACAGGAGACAGGGTCACAGGTAGAAAAAGAATGCAGCTCTGCAGGATGCTTCCCAAAGCCATGGACACTTAGCTTTAGAAATTCAAATGGTCACATTTGTGCTCAGACCACACTTTGGGGGGAGCATCAAAGAAAATGTATTATTACCTTTCTTCACTGTAAGCATCTTCATCTGTTGTGCTGGCACCTAATTTCTCTAAGTACCATTTTTAAAATTGTCTCAGCTGCTTCTCACTGATTTTGGATACACACAGAGACATGATTTAAGAGCAATAGGTTTGGGGGAAGGTGGGAGGTGTGTGTGCCATAATAAGCCTAATAAAGCTGTTCAGTAGCTTGAAAAAGTAAAAGTAACTTTCACAACCAGGTATGTTTTGGCCTATCTAGCATCTAACAGAAATATAAGTTTCATACCATTAAAGCAGGGAAATTATCAAAAAAAATTTCTAATTGACAGAAATCATGCCTGTGTTTTGTAGCTACCTCTAGGCATTACTTGCTCTTAATATCAAATTACTTTACAAATTTATTGGAACAACTGATCACACAATCTAAAATAGGAAATGTTATCATAACTCTGTATCTTCTCAATAGGGTTTTGCCCCTAAGATTCTTTTTAATGTTAATTAAGCCTCAGTTCTGCTGGGTGCTACATTAAGTATGACACCAGTTCTTTAATGTATTTATTTTATAGAATTACCAGTGTCGCTTAAATAAAGCATTGAGAATCAAGTTCTATCGTGAAAAGTTGAAAATTCAGGCCCTGATCCTGCAAGATGACCTGTGCATGCAAACCCTGTCGCTTTTAAGTAACCAAGTCAGTGGGTGAAAATGGAGCACTTGTTCCTTCATTTTTATAAGAGATAATTTTCAGTAATATTTTCCTTTAAAACTGTTCGGTAAATTCAGCCTGAACTCACAAATATTTTGGAGAATGGCTAAAGACCATTACCAGTTTGGTTCAGATCTTTCAAATAATTTTTGTTTAATTTATCTTCAGAAGCATGTCCTTTATTTTATAAACATAAACTACCATGCCTAAAAGCAAGAGAAAGAATACTTCAAGTCAGTGGGGTTGGGGTCATCTGTATGTTTCCCAAACACAAGGAGGAATTGGGACTCCAACTGTGCTCTGAAAGAAACAAAGTTTTTCATCTTAAGTCAATTATACTTTTCAGACATGAATGCCTAAAATCACCTTATTTGTACCTATGCTTTTTATTTCAACCTGCTGGCTTCAGTAGGAACAGCAGGTATTAATATTTTTAATTAAACATCATTCACATTCAGGAGTAATGATTAAATTCACATACATTTAAAATGCTGGTGCTTAGTGTAAAAGAGCTTTGTTTTTCTTAGGATATGGGAAAAATAACTGAAAGGAAAGCAATTATTTCATTAATTATTTAAAGAGACTGTTGTGACATTTAATTTTCACATAAGTAGAACAAATTGCAATATCCTTCAAAACCAAGCAGGTTGGTTGCTAGGGCTGCACTGAAAATAGTAGGCTTTTTTAAGTTCCCTCCAAATTTATTTTCATCAAATAATAATAAAAAAAATGCTGGTTTGGCAATAAAATCATAACAAATAACACATTTCTACCAGTCCTCAGTGAACACAATTTTTATGAAAAGGATCAGAAATAGATGTACCACTTTTAAGCAGAAGATTCTTGCAAAAGTGCTTTAAAATTAATAGTAACCAGATGTCAAATTAGAAGAAATCAAAAGCAAACTCATTGCATTGATTGTAGTCCTCTCCTATTTTTTTTAATATGAATAGGTGAAATACTGTATTCTTTCTACAGCTGCTAGTGTAAAAATCTATGAAATGGTTATGGTTTATTCTCTTTTGCAAATGCTGTTCTTTTTTTGCTTTGGGTTCCTATGAAATCAAACCGTGAATTATAATAAGAAGCAAGATGACAGAGCTCAACGTTTTCCAGCTAATTTTATACTGCTTAAAGCATTTCTGCTGTCAGCAGGAGTAAAATTTACTGCCACAGAAAAGCGTGGAAAAGTCAAATGTGCTCTTCTAAAATTGAACATAACTTGCATATAAATGAGGCCACACCTGTGAAGGCCTCTCTCTTTTTATTTGTTAAAGTAGGGGTCAAACACCCGTCATGCATTGCCACAAAAAATGGGGTGGAAATAGAGTGCCACTTACCATCCCTTTGTTCAGCAAGAAAAAAAAAAGAGAAGAAAGGAAGAAGGACAGAAAAAACCCTCTGACTTGATAAAGAGAAAATCTTATACTCAGCATTCACAAATAATGCTAGTTACCCTAGCAACTGCCACATCACATGAGGGTAAGTTTGCCTCCAGGCTCCACAGCATATTAAGAAACTTACTGGGTTTTGATCTTCAGAAATAGTTTATATTCACACAACACAGACACACATATACACCAGAAGATTAATACCCATGCACGGAGCGCATTTATATTTCTGAGCAATGCTTTGTGTACTTTCTAATTTTACCACTTAGCTCTGAAACACTCTTTGAGAGTTGATTGCACAATTTGTTAACTCTGAATTTGAGATGAAGTTAGCGCTGTGTTGGTGTAGAGAAACATAGCACTAATTGAGACCATTAGGGTAATGGGAAAACAAGATTTCCAAATAAACTGTGTGAAAAATATGTCAGGGCTCTTCCAGACCACAAGGATGAGAGTGTGGCAACTTAGTCCAAAAGAATTTATCCATAAACCCATTTTTTCCACAGATAGTTCCATTTAATTACTGTGAGTAATAACGATTTTATGGTGTAAAATCAATAGCAGTTTTTTCCCCACTAACTTTTATCACTCCCTTTTATTTACAGTTTTGCTGTTATCAAACTTGTTGTACAGGATTCTTTACTTATACAGCAACAGCTGAGACCATACAGTCATAACGTTACATCTATCTCCTCCAGTCCTGCCCAGTGAAGCAAAACAACTTTGAAAAGTTGCTTTTACCAATCTCCTTTCACCCATTTCCACATTTGCCTTAGTTTTTGATACAGATGTATTGACAGTACTTTGAAATCATTAATTTATACTAGTGCATGTTCCATAGATCCATTTAAGATTTTATGGCATATATATTGCTGATAAGAGAGTACGAAGTATCAGTCTCTCCCTTCACCTAGATATAACCTAATTACAAAAGCTAATGAAATGAAAAGAAGAGCAACTGAAGAACTTTGGTAAAATTAGTTGACAGTGGCACTAAAGTTGAAACATTTATAAAATCTGCTAACAGTTTAATGCAGTACATTGCATGTCCAGAATCTACACTGAAATTAAAGGAAATGGTGACAACGGTGAAATCCCCTATAATAAACTCACAAAACAATACTTAACCTAAATATAGATTTAAATAAATACAAAATATATCTCAACTTCATTTGGCTTTTTATTCAGGGCAATCACATGCATAAGTATTAACGCATTTTTTTCCCCTGTGTGTTAAGGATAATATAATTAATTTATTTCATGATATGGGAGAAAGATCTAGGGTACAGACACTCTCGGAGTAAGCATTACGTGTCAAAATAAAACGACTTTTTATCACCAGGCCAGCCGGATTATGTTCCTCTTTTCTCTCCTCTTTTCTCCACACAGCAAGGATGAAGTAATAAAGTCAGGATGTATTAAAGGCAAAGGTTTTTAAGGACATCAAAGCTAAGAGTCAAATGATAAAGGAGACATCAGGACGGCGGCTTGGCAATGCAGCAGCCAGATGTAGTGGCTGACCACGTTTCTGAGAATTTGGGGTTCCTAATGATAACCACTGTTGAGAGGAGGTGGACAGCTGGGCTGACCTGACTATTTGCCGCTGCTGAAAGCTCCCACCTCCCCTTCCCAGCTCCCAGTAATCTTCATAATTTTGCACTTACTCGGGCTCCAGTTGGGCTCTACTGTTAGCTGATTTAAGCACCAAAATAGCAGAAAATGTGCTATTTTTATCCCTGGGTCTATTCTGTGTCTTTCTAGCAAGATAAAGCAGCTCGTAGATGACTGAGCAGTGTGACAGCTTACACCGAGTAGTGGGAACATGATGGAAAAGGCAGTGAGTTACAATTTGAATTCACGATACATACTAAACCAAAATAAATAGGGGTTTATAAATTCTCAAATTTCATGCATTTGGTAGCATAGGACACCACACCTTTTGGGTTTCAACAAATCTCTTCTTAAGCAGATGTGTATTCAAAAAAAAAAAAAGCCTTTTTGAATTATTACAGTCAGCAAATCTGGTGTTGACTTTCATTTATAGGTATTCAGTCCAAATCTAAATTAGCCCAGAATACACCATGAAGCAATATTTAACACAAGAAATATTGTTTAAAATATAGCTGGCTCCTCACAGTAAGCAGAATGTGAGCCTGGAAGTAATTATTACGTGAGAATTAACTAGAAGAGACTATCTTATATCTCAAAAGTCATCATTAACTCTATGCTCTAACAGTAGTTTTCATGTAATAGGAAGCTTTTGCACACGTGTGATATGGAAGCATGCTTATAGCCATTTAGGATGCAAATTGCACTACTGCATAGCAAACTCTTGGCTGCATCCTGCTCTACTTAAACATCAGCAGGATGATTCAAAGAAAACTATTTAAGTGAACCAGACCATGTGCAGTCCCCTGTTCAGTCTACGGCTTCATTTTGGGGCTTGAAAAAGATAGGAAACTTTTAATGAAGTTCAATGTCTTGCTCAGGAAAATTTAAACCCTAACACTCTGCACTGCTGTCTGAAGAAGCCCTTGCAGCTGCAAGTTTTAAAAACTTTGTTATAAAAAGCAAATTCCTGTTTTAATCAATAAAATCAGAGGTTTCAATTGGGAAAAATCAAACAAACGAATCAAAACAAAACAAAAGCCATACTATTTCAAAATCTATGCTTTACTATGCCTAGTGACATGAAGTGAAAGGGCACAATGGCTAGAGATGTCGTTCAGTTAAACATGCAGTTCAACCAGAAGTTATGGATCTGATACTAATGTTACTGGATGACATATTAAGATCAGAGTGGACACTATAGTGATCTCTCACAGTCTAAAATGTTTCAACCTGAGAACTGGGAAACAGCAAATGTGTTCTTAAGAGTGCACTTTCTAGAATTCCTCAGAGCAATGGCACTGTAATACGAGGCTTCAGCCATCTCTCACCTCTTTATAAAAGCCTTCTCCTTTTTAGAATCATTCAACTGATTTCTAGGTTTTGCTAATTCTTTACATACTGTTACAATCAAAAAAACCTGTGCAGTATTAACTTTCAAAAACCTAGCCATAGACTTTGCTTTCAATCAGATAGGTAAAAAAGCCTATGTTTACACTTAGCAGCCAAGTCTCATACACCCTTCATGGACAGCTACTGACAAAGTATTTGTTTCTAGGAAGTACAGCTGAGAGTGGCCAAATTTAGCTCAAAGTTTCCAATCATAACTACGTTTAGACTGGTAACAGAACAAGACGAATTGCAGTACAAGAGAGAAACAATCTAATTAGGAAAGGAAGAAAGAGAAGAATATGGAAATTCAACCTTCACTAAAAAACATTTCACCAATCCAACAGAAAACACATTTCAATCTGCAGATATCTTTATAGGCAATCAAGAACATTATAAACTATTATAAATCATGGATCTACTTTCAACAGGACTGCTTGAATTAAGATGTTTCCTCCAATGTGTGTAATAACATTTATTAATTGCACTCCCAAGAATATTTCCTGTATCTTCACCCATTATCAGAGTTCAAGGTGGTAAGTCCAAATAAAACCTCTGGATGTTGGAAATAATTTAAGTCTGACATGAGACAAAAGGTACAGAGTAAGGAGGTTTATTTGTCATTTTCCATAATAAATTCCAAAGAACCTAATATTAATAATTACCTCTTTCTCATAAACTTTTACAAAAATCCATGATGATAACAACCAGATTTCTCAGTATGTGACAACTCCCAAAACATAGCTCCTCTGGGTCACTGATTACTGAAAGGTTTCTTACACCCAAGTTTACTTCTTTAAAAAAATCACCTATAAACAAGTGGGACTTCCTGTCATCTTCCACCACAAAGAAAGGTTTCTGTTCTGCATTTTGGCCTGAGGGCGGCGACCAGAACCCAACATCCAAAACCTTTCTCACTTTCCAAGGTCCACTTCTGCCTCCCATGCACTGGTCACCTCTCCTCCAACTCATGTGCTTTAAGAACCTCAGGTGCACAGCCTCATCAAAGGCCTTCTGAGAACCCGCGAGACACCTGCATCCATATCCTTTGTGACCCACTCCAGGAACACCCACAGTTCAGTCCTGCCTTCAGAGAAGCCACGCTGCCCCAACAGACCACGCTTACGTGTGTGCTCAAGTCCATCAGGCGAATCCTTATTTGCATTGCATTCCCACCTGGTTCAACGCTTGCGTGGGTTTCCTTCAAATCAAGCATGGTTCCTCTGCCTTACCTGTTACCAAGAGGATGCCGGAGATAACTTGGTCAAGTGACAGCCAGAAGCCAGCGTGTTACATAGACTTACCCTACAAGTGTGCTGGCTGCAGATAGGTATTTCTGCACCATCTAGTTCTGCTGTAACAGCTGCTGCTTGGTCTATCTGCACACTTCTTAAGTTTACTCCTGAGTAAGAGGTCAAAGGGATAGCGCAAGACAACACAGTCTGGCACCACATCAGCGGTGGTGGGCAGCCACCCGTCCACCTCTGCTCTGAGCACTGCAACTTCTGCACGCCTGGAACACGTTTTTTTTGGAAGGGATTCTACCATCATCTGAAAACAGGACAACAACTCCCTAAATAATCTGGTTTTGCAACCAATTGATTGACTCAGTGATTTAAGAGGGGCTGGGGGGGAAAGAAGATATTTTCAAATTTCTTTGGGCTGAGCTTTCATGCAGTTTTTCTCCCATTTCTAAACTGAAGACCCTTTAAAATACTCTCTATTTTCAATTATTTATAAGCAAATCTTTCTTCACTGTTTTGATAACATGCTTTTTGACCCCTCTTGTACAAAAAGTTTCTTGTGTGCATGGAACTTTCCCCAACATCTTCAGCAGTAAAAACTTACACAAAGAATTCACTGAGTTTCTCTGTGACGGTCTCATCACCCCAGCACCCCTTCAATACCTTTTCCTCACATGGTCTCACTGGTTCCCGAGATGACTTTCTACTTTCAATGCATTTAGAGAACTTTTCACTACCACCTTTATTTCCTTAGAAAAGTGATTTTTCAAACCACCTCACGCTCCTGTTTCCAGTCCATCACATATTGGCTGCCTTTTCATTTGCATTTAAGGCTTTTTAGTTTCTTAACATCAACCCTTCCCCTGTGATACCTACCCAAACTCTTCTGAGTCAGACATGGTTTTATTGGATCACTTTGTTTGTAGGCTTCTTGCTTTTTGGACTGCCTCATTTTTACATAATTAAAATAATTGCTGGGTTTTTATGGATAAATTTTGAATGTGTGACTTATCTGTCCCTCTCTCTTCTACTACAGTTACAAATCTATAAACCTAACTGCAGGGGTATCCCAGTAGTAAGTCTTCAGTGTTGCCTGTGACCAAGTGCAGAAGACCATCTTTCCATAAATCACACAAGAATAGTTCTTCAAGAAAGTAGTTAACTACAAAGTCAAAAAAAATTCTCACTATATTTAGCGCGCATTCTAATACAGACTTTTCTCTTCAGCTATAATAGCAAGTTATGGTTCATGTTAACTAATGGTGATTGCAGAACTAAAAAAAGGCAGCCTTTTGGTTTTCTAACTTCAGGATTAAGTTTGCATTTGATAGTGGGTATTTAATCTTTCAGACAGTTTATAGAATCCTGGTAATATCTTAACTGGATGATTAAGGACAGATTTAGTCTTCCAATCAGAGAAAACATTCAGTATCAACAGGAGCTTTAATCGGAACGATTACTTACTGTGTTGAAATTTCCCCAATAAACAGCATTGCAGACTTTCCCTCTGCAGGAAATTTAAGCTTCCGTCAATCGATCAGTCAGGATTATTAACATTTCACCCCAGATGAGGATGAAGCATGGACTTCCCAGATCAAAGATACAGGAAAACTTCTCATTTGTGCAAACAGAATACTGTAGATACCTATTCTTTTGGGTTTGTTTTCCTAAGTTGTCTTTAAAAGACACCTTGGGTACGTCTTGTGGTTCCAATTACTGTCTGAAGTCACTGCCATCTCTCCTCTGGCTAATCACACATACAATTACTTGGGTTTTCTTCTGCCAGGATTTTTATAATTTAGTATTAAGCCTTAAGTGCTGTCAGACCAAGGTTTCTGCCTTCTTCCCAGGGCTCACTGTCAAATAAAAATAAAAAGCCACCAGCTCCCCCAAAATTATTTCCCCTGAGACAGGCAAGTCTCAACTGAGAACACTTTTCAAACACGTAAGGAAAATAAGATTTTTCCTCTTGAAAATTGCCCACTGAGACAATCTCTTCATTGGAAAAATGTCTTGCCCTCTGGCTGAAGCTCTCCTAAATTAATCAGTGAAAACTCCACAAAATAGGAGATGGGGAAGCAGGCAACTATTTTGACATCAAAATAGATTGTTACAGCTTTGCTTTTCTGAAATCCAGATCTTCTACCATCAAAACAAATGGCCCATTGACTTGAAGGCTAAAATATACAAGTAGAGAACATGCCATCATTTACATGCATTTAAAAAAAAATATTCTTTTTTTGATGCCAGATACAAACTGCAATAGCCATTTTAATACTGATTAACATCTTGGATCACTCTGCTCTTAGTGATAAAAAGCATACATTATATTTCAAGAATATGTAAGGATAAGAAAGATTTTGTCCCTCTAAGTTTTTTAAAATCTAGATCTAAGGAGACATAGAATTAGTCATATCAAGTGCATCACTGATCTTCAAAAACTGGAAGGCAGATAAAAACATTAAAATATTGTAAAAATGAGACTAATATTTTAATAATGGTTTAAATTGAGTACTGGGGTTTTCTCAGACAGTTTCTAACTTAGCCATATAATCAAGTACAACACGCCTCACCCTAAGATGCAGCACAAGGACCTGAGTGTACTTTCCCTTTGATTTGCTAGTGGCAGTTTAGGTGCCACTATCACCACTCAAGGGTGTAACTAATCTCAGTGGCAACAGTTGTTTGCTTCTCCATCAACACTACTCCCTGCAAGACTTGGGCCTTCTCTGGAAGCCCAGATTGAAAAAGGAGGATTTGGTTAATTTTAAGAAAGAATAAATTCAGGCCCTCGGCTTTAGCTTTTTTCATCCCATTACAATTTTGAACATTCTTCCTGTAAAGTCACCTTTCATCCCATTACAATTTTGAACATTCTTCCTGTAAAGTCACCTTCCAAGATAAAGCATCCTAAAATTCATGCCTCTGAGTAGTTGTTACAAATCCCATAACTCACCATGAAAATTCCTAACTTTTTATGCTCCTTTCCTTTCACAGCCAGCCATTTAGCCTTTGAAGATATTTTAAAGAGGGCTATGGCTGCTGGAATGCCCCAGGTACCATCAGACTACCTTGAGATGCAAGCACGTGGAAACTGATCTAGTTGATGACTTCATTCTTTAGGAAGCAAATCTTGAAGGAGCAGGTCTAGAGAACAAGTCCTATGAGGAGAGGCTGAGGGAGCTGGGGTTGTTCAGTCTGGAGAAAAGGAGGCTGAGGGGAGACCTTATCGCTCTCTACAACTACCTGAAAGGAAGGTGTAGAGAGGCGGGGGTCAGTCTCTTCTCCCAAGTTGCAAGTGATAAGACAAGAGGAAATGGCCTTGAGTTGCACCAGGGGAGGTTTAGATTGGATATTAAAAAAAATTTCTTCACCAAAAGTGTTATCAAGAATTGGAACAGGATGCCCAGGGAAGTGATTGATTCACCATCCCTGGAGGTATTCACCAGATGTGTAGATGAGGGACTTAGGGACAAGGTTTAGTGGTGGACTTGGCAGTGTTAGGTTTATGGTTGGACTTGAACTTAAAAGTCTTTTCCAATTGTTTCTTTGCTGAGTTTGCAGTTCTATTTCAAAGATATTAAATAAATAGGATTGCTACCCTTTACGTGGAAGTTTATCTACCATTTTAGTTGATACTCCCATCAGCATTTCTTCCTTTATTTTTCCAATTATCTCTTTACCAAAACTAATTCTGAAATAATATCAGCTGAACATTGAAACACTGATAAAAATTAGAGAACCAAATTCTACAGAAAACATTAATATAGACAGATAGGTAGAAATCTTGCATGCAGTCAGTTGCTTGTAGCTGTAGCTATTCATAGAAGCATAGAACGGTTTGGGGTGGAAGGAACCTTAAAGATCCTCTAGCTCCAGCCCCCCTGCCATGGGACACCTCCCACTAGGTTACTCGAAGCCCCATCCGGGGAGGGGAGCATTTCCAGCAATGGGGCATTTCTGAAAATCTTTCCATTTTTCTTCACAAAAATTTGAAGATGTTTGCCCCAATTAAAATAAAAAGCATTAAATAGTTGAGCTAAGGCAGAAAAAATTGCATCTTACATTTAATGCATTTTTCTCCCCACTCCATCTCATTCATCTAGCTTAAAGTGCTGGTGCTCCGCCACGCAATGTTCCAGCGCACTATGACATTATCTCTCCTTCTGTACTTTTATCCATCTGTAGACTATAGTTCACACTGTGAAGCTCTATGCTGCAACATTTCTGGCCTGAAATAGACTTCTAAAAGCGTCTCAGTACCTAACACTTTTCTTGAACATTTTTTGAGTTTCTGAAAAATAGGTTAATGTAAAGCACTAGAGCGAATCATGGCTTGCTCTATTTTTCATAGGGTTCAAGCTGTTAATGCTGTTCTCAAAGTTCTTGCGTATTTTAGCACTTGTGTCTCCTTCACCTTCACAGAAAGGTCACCAGAGATTCAGCAGGCAAACGTCTAGCAAAATGGCAAAACGAAATGGGGCGATAATCCTACTGGACATCATAGTGGGTATTTATAACAGAATACATAAAGAAGCTCGAAGCTTTTTTTAAGGAGGATGTAAGACAGACTGGGTGTTGAAACATAATGGTAATGTTCCCTCCCTTCAGCCATCCCACAAAAACGCACAAGATGAGGTTTAGTGCTTACACCACTGCAGCAGCAGGATCTCAACCGCTGCCACCCAGAAGCAGCCAAATACAGCAACCAACGGCAGCTTCTGAGGGAGTAGCATCATTAAGAATGATCCCTGTTGTTATACATAGGGGGAGAATAAAGTGGTTGTTGACTGGTGGAAGTCATCACTCTGATGCAATGAAAAAAGGCTGAAGAATTGCTTAATAATGATCCCTGAGACACAAGAGACTTATTTTTTTTAATGAATCTGTGATGCTTTATAGGTCCGTTATCAGCATCTTGTATCAGCCTACACTCTCCCTCAGTTAAGAGTCAGCAAAAAAAACAGCTACAAAAGCAGCTCACAGAAAGATTTATATGCTTAAGTATCATATATTTAACAATGATACCCAGTTTTTTACAAGATCAGAAGCAAGTACTGCAGACAACTAGGGATCACTCTTGCTCCTTCCAAAAAAAGAAATGTTCTGTATTCTATAGAACTGAAGATAGAGCTTGATCTTCCTTTAATGCTTTTATGATGGAATAAAGAAGAGAGAGTAATAAAAAAATATTTCACTAGCAAAATCACAGGGGCAAAAAAACCCCATAATCAGTCTGAAAGTTCTTAAGGACTTGGCAAGTTGGAATTAACCTCTGGCTAAAAAAAATATGGCATGATACAGCCAAAAAAACCCCCCAAAACCCACCCACCAAAACCAATAATCCAAACATTATTAAGTGTGCTCTTCTGAGGATCTATCAGACACATGTTTTTGCCACTCTTACAGTGTTCAGTGTAATCAGTTATCGTGGAAACTGATGTCTTGATAAATCAAAAAACTGAAAACCACTCAGGCAAATAGTCCCAAAAAGAATCACTACCAAAACTGTATTTGCCAAATACTCAGACATCATGCAAAGAAACAGACACTGTTAGCTGCCAAGCTTTACATTGTGTTTAAAGCTACTAGCAGTGTTATAAATCTACATTTTTCAGCTTTAGATCTGCATTTTCCCTACAACAGCTTAACAACTTAGTTACATTTCTGTAATTAGCCTTCCTTGGCTTATTTCTTCTAGTTTTCTTCTGCTTATATTCCCACTGAAGAGCATTTTTTCTAGTGTTTCTTTTGAGCACACATTCCTCTTTAAGATATTTAGCATTAATAAATGACTTCAGCCAGACCACCCTGCCAGACATCCAGAACAGCAAAATTTGGTTATGTTGGAAAAATCTCTGTCTGATTTCTTGGTACCAGTGAAAGAGTTAAAAACAACAGTTATGTTATCCATTAACAATTCTTTGGCTTAGTCTACATTATAGGTAGTAGCTCCTATAGTACTTTATTTCCTACATTCATTTTATCCATAGAACTTGACATTAGCTTAGTATTCACCTCAGGACTTTTATTTTTTTAACTGATTCCTGTCTTTTACCAAATGAAAACATAAGCCACTTAGGTTCTTTCAGACCACAGTTTTGTGTTCTTGATATCTTTCTCATTTTTTTTCAAAAGCAAATTATACAGCTTGAAATCACCTAGCTTTACTGAAACTAATCAGGTGATAATTCAGCAGATATTGTAGACTTTGGAAGTTTTTTATGCAGCTTATAGACTTTCTGCTCTTCTCCTGTAATTTTTCTTTAAAATTATGCTGTCCTCTTATTTGCCCACAAAATAATGAAATTATTTATGCAAAAAAAAACCCAAACCCAAACACCACATCCAGAAGAGGAGCTTTAGAAAATTCTAAAAGTTTGTCTGTTACTTATTTTGCAATACTGTTGAGTAGCCCTAGTCTGCAATTAACAATCCTCACTACAGTAAACATGCTCAGCAGAATAGAGATCACCCCCCAAGAGAACTGAGTGTAAATCAGAATACAATGGATGGACAAAGAGAAGGTAAAGGAAATCATAAGGTCAGTTAGCTACTGTGTACAGCTGTAAATAAAAACCACAACACAGCAGGACAGGAATAGTTAAGAGTTCCTAATAAAGAATGGATTTCATACCCATCCGGTTTTGGTATGTTTTTCAAAAACGCCAGCAGCATGCCTGAACTTCAGATCTGCCTCAATAACCTAGCTTACACATTTGTACTTGATTTCACATCTGCTGTTATGTTGACTCCAGACCATCTGTTAATGGTCTGTTAAACTGATGATTTGTGTTACTACTGTATCATTTCTCCCTTTACTCCTTAAATTCATTTAATCCTCTGGAAGACACCAAAAGCCAACATGGAACCATTATTTTTCCCTTTTTCTTTTTTTTCTTTGAATTTATTATAAGAACAGCAAGAACTTACTTCGAAAGGTCACTCATCCCAGATACAAGTTCTCATATAGAACATTACACATTAAACTTGGAAAGCACTGGGCTCTCAAATAAGAATATGCTTCGAGAGCTGTGAACGCGTATGAGTTAAGCAAACAATATTACCATGTGTAAGCACTTTCACAAGCAAATCATCAAATGGATAAAGTACTAACACATTTTTTGTATTTGAGCTTTGCTAGATAGTCATCAATCTCTCTATTAGTGTAGCTATACAACTATGGCACAGGATGACACTAGAAACAAACACAAAATATTAATAATTGCATGGCCCATTTCCTGCAACAAAGTAACAGACCTAAGCGTCTATTTCATAGAGGTCCAAGATTTAAAGTTGTTCTTAAATGATCCCTGGTCTAAAATTATATTTTTAAAATGTCCTCTTTCCTACACAGCAAAAGACTCCACAACGATAGGCGTTTATATCACCCTTTTTATTTTTCAGCCAGAAATACAGTTTCATAGGGTATTTCAATAAACAGTGGTGTTTATTCCTTAAAAACAAAATCCCCATCTCTTTGGCATCTAACCATATTCTGTTTTTCAAACTAAAGACTATTTTTTTTTACTTTCAAGGTCATTGTTCAATACATTAAATTTACACAGGTGTAGTTAAGTTTTAAAAACACACATCGGTTTGTTCCAAAGATCCTAATAAAACTAAAAAAAGATAACCAAACCAGAAAAAATGCAGACCACTGGGCTGCCTTCATTTACAACTGTGGAGTAAGTGACAGAATGAGAACTCCATTTTCCACAGTGCATGCACTAACTAGTGCTTCCTATTCATCATGAATGATACACAAACAAAATCTTAATTCTACCAGAAACAACTGATCAAATAATTTATGTTTCAAAACAACGTAATCTTATTTTTAACTTCTTCTGCAGAGGTCATCAGCCAAAACTATGTTACACGCTGCTTCAGTAAAAGATTGCAACTAAAAAAAAAACCAAGTCTAAAAACTATTATTCATTTGTAAACATAAGTTACTAAAATGTTTTGACTACATCCAGGAATACAGCTGTCAAAACGGCATTAGATGCCATGTTTGGATAAAAAATTCTTAAGTAACAAAAGTAAGCCAGTGTATCCAATCTACTCTGTTGAATAATCCAGGATCATCTCTTCAATGCTGATACAGAAATACTTCACTTGCACTCCATCAAAAAAAAAAAAAAAAAAATCCAGATCTCAAGTGTTCAGTGCCTCAAATCAACTGAATCTCCAAAGCAATACTACAGTTATTTTTCACCTTCTGTTACCATACATACAGAAATAATGAATTAAAATAAAAAATATTACTAACATACCAATGCACACATCCCAGTCTATTTATTGGAATCTGCAGTGAAACCTTGTTTGTGTCAAGACAATGTAAAAAGCAAATCCCACTAACAAAAAATATCTTCACTCCCCAAAAGATTCATTTTTAATAACCCAAATACTTATCCTGAACAAGTTTTACAGAACAGAGGAGGCAAAGCAATTACTTCCATGCAGAAACTAAAAAAATAATTTAGTAGGATTCAAGTAGCAAAGGTTTGTTTTATGAGTGAATCTCCCCCTCATCACCAGTGCAAGCACAGTTTGAAAATGTTAAATAAACTTAGGGTTAATAAAACCCTAAATAGCAAGTGATCCAGTTTAGCCGAGCTCACTTTCCTCTCCATGATGTAAAAAAATAATACATACATTTTACTGTAGAATACAGAAATAAAAAATAAAACCAGAAAACCTCCTAAACTTTAATACTTATCCAAGAGCAGTTTCTAACATCAAGCCAAAATTAGCAACAACCAAGCAGACATCACCAATTTTTCAGTGTTAAAATACTGTAAATGCTAGATCTAACTGTACAAAAAAAAAAACCCGAACAAACCCAAAGCCAAAAATCAAAAGCTTCTTTTTTTGTTATAAGGTGTCCCGAGAAATATCCACCAGTTGCAGCCAAATTTGCATCAGAAGCTCCTTGCCCAGGAAAGATTTCTCCCTCCAAGTATTTGTATCACATTGCATTGCGAAAATTCTATTCAAATAAATTACCTTCCAATATCATTTAGGTGATACAGCCACCTACAATGTGGACGGCCACATACAGAGTACAACAGTGGATTTTTGCAGCAACAGAGAAATAATCAGAAATTTGTTCTAAACTTGAGATGATAATTCATGTGTTATTTCTTGCAAACATACGGTCCCCTCTAAGGGTAAGGTGTTGGAGTTGGTATTGTAGCACTTCTGTGTCAGCAGGTTCCTTAATGCTCATTTTGTCTAAATTGAGGTAGTCCAGGGATTTTGAATGAGCCCTTTTACCTTTTAAAAGGCAAAGAGGCAGGGGACCATGAAGTGCTTTATAAGGTTCATATGGTAAAGCCTTAGTGCATTTATCCCCTGAGCTGGGCATCCGTCTCCTCCTCCTTCCATTTACTGCTGGGATCTCATATGGCTGATAGTACCTACTCCTAGTTTTGTACAAACGGGAGGAACGGGTAAGTCCTGAATCAACCTGTTTGGAGCACAAGTTTGGCCCAGATTCCCCTTTATTCTCTTCACTTCCCGTACACTTCTGGGCTAACTTTAGCAGCTCCTCTCCGGTCGTGAAGCCAACCAGGTAGTTAGAATCCATGTGGAGGATCTGATAGCCCGCAACTGTCCGTCGCATCGGTGAGCAGGGGGTACTGGAGCAGCGGGGCTTCTCTGCTTCCATCCTGCCCGCAGGACTCACCTCTGCAAGAGGCACAGGGAGGGTGGACAGGGTAGTTCTGGACTCTCCATTGATGTCAACTTCCATTTTAAACACAACGCTATCTTCCTAAAAATAAAACAGAGCTTGATCAGAAATAGAGCCTTTATGCAACAGAAGGAGTTGAGAGAAGACTGCAGAAATGAGATTTTGTATCCCCCAGAAGTCATGACTGGTACTTCTCTGTTCAGCCTTGTCTTACGCTCTGCAGGGTGTCAAACAAACAAAACAAAATGATCACCAAATGATCGCCTTTTAAAATTATCCTAGGTGGTTTTTTTTAACAAAAGATACCATAAATATACTCCTGATATTCTTAAGCATTAAAAGCATTATTCAGCATTGTACACAAAAAAGAAGCATCTTTCCAGCCCATTTTTTTCTTCCTTTTAGTCCATTTAATTCCTTATAGCCCATTTCCTCTGAGGCCATCTAGCTCCACATCCACTAGCACATCCACAGCAATTTCTCCCATATTCAGCTGTGTATTTGACAATTATATCCGTAAACAAAGCTTTTAAAAAAATGTTTCTAACAGCTACTACCTTAGTCAGGCACAACGATGAGCCAGACCTGATCTATTGAGGGTACTGCAATGCTTTCCTCTTCCAGAAGTGAAGATAGCTTGCTTTAGATTCAAAGAATGGCATCCTGGCTGTTCAACAGCTCTCTTTGCGGCTCATCAGCAAATCCCTCACAAAAAATCCCTATCGTCCTATTCACAACCAACCTAACAAACTCACACTATTTTATCCTAATGTATTTCTAACAAAGGAAACAGTATACTAGCATTTAATTAACATAGCATAAGACTCTTAAAAGCATCTTAAGAATAACCAATATTCTGAATTCTATGTTTATTTGGTTTTCTATTTCTTTTGGAAACAGACTATTTTGCTGTCACCTTTTATCCCTCACAACTATTCCAAATACATCGTTTGGTGCCTTTACAGATACAACTGTCTGCCATAAGCTATTACCATCTCTAACGTGGAAAGATAAGGTCAAGATCACAGCAAGTATACACCAGGGCATGACAGAACACAGAGAAGTCTTAACTCTTTTTAATTCTTTGTTTTCAGGACCATCACACCATTACGGTGAGACAACTAACAAAACTCACAAAAAAGAAAGGACACATCTGTTTCCAAATCCATGTCAGCCTTCACTGTCAGCCTCACCTCTGCTCTAAACAGAGGCTAATGGCTCTCAAGCCAATATAGTTGACAAAAAATTCTGCATAGATTTGTAATCTTTAAAGGAAATGAGACTCAAAGTAGAAAGGAAAGTTAGTATGCAAATGTCAAGCAGGAATGCAATTCTGAATTTCATTACAGGTGACTGTAAACCACATTCAGTAATGCTGCACAAATGAGACTGACTTAAAACATGCTCTTGTATGTTTGTGAACTTTTAAAGTTGCTACTTGCAGCCATTCTGAGGCTTAGGAGGTCACAGGCTGAGTAGCAAAGATGCAACAAACAAGGGAATACTTTATTCAAACTTCTGCAACTAGACACCCCCAAAAATCCCAGCAAGATCAATCTCTATTCACTTGTCTTAAAATAAGAGGGAAAGCTGTGTGCAGATCTAACTTGCAGAAGAAAATCATCTAGCCTCATGCAAAATTTAAGCCTACCTTGTTTCTGTCCATGGACTGCGAAGGAGTGTAAATAATGTTCCCATCTCTGCTTTCCTGCTTAGTCTCAAATCAACCTGTTGCTCCCTATGCCAATAAACTAGGAGTAAACAAAATCCCCACTGTTTTGATGAAGAGGATTTTATTTACCATGGACAGACTTCTATTACAAGAGGCTATTACTAATGGTCCTTTAGCCTTAAATGTCCTTTTTCAGGTCTCACAATCGTGGTTTTGTATAGCATAACTTTTACAGATACACTTCATCTAGTCAGCTTTTAAGCATTCTGAATTTAACAATACAGGTAACACAGCAAAAGCTAAATAAAGAATTAAAATACTGAAGCAAATGAAACACCAAAATTTTCCACTGAAAAAACCAGCCACATCAAATTGAAGAATATTGTCCATTATACTTAACTGACTTTAAAATATATTTATGCAGTCAATTAAAACTTTCAGAATAGAAGCAGCTGTTGTTTCCTACTTTAGCACCACATCTAGCAGAGAGACAGTAACTATGGTAGGTTCCAGCCACTGAGTTAAAGGTATTCATGACAATTCTTTAAATAAAAATTAAGTCCCTGCATCATCAGGACCCATGGTTACTGGAGGCATCACACAGAAAAATTTTGGGTTACAACTTTTGTCTCCACTGCAGTCTTAGCCAAGAAACCTAAATTTACTTAGCTGTTACTGTTCTTTTAATTCCTGATTTTTACCCTGCAGTTCAGAAATCTTTCCAGTAAATCTTCCAGAATGACAACCCGTTCTACTAGAAAGCTGAAATGATGCTAGAAAAAGTACGAGCAAGTGCTAGAAAAAGTATAGATAAAACAGTCATGCAGCAAGGTTAGAAATGAATCATTATCTACTCACATATAAACAGCAACAACAAAAAAAAACCCACCAAACCCAACAATCACTTGCCAGAGCAATACGTGCGCTCAGGAAATGGAGGAAGAGACGTTTTTATGCACTTTTTGAGTTAAAAAAGCCTTGAGAACTTGAAAGCAACACAAAGGCTCTTCCCAGAACACAGATTTTGTAATTAATTTACTTCTGTTTGAAAGAAATGTGTGCCCTGGTAACAAAAAAGCAATCAACTTTGAAGAGCAACTGCAAGCAGGAGAGAAAGAGGCAGGAGTTCATTCCCGTACAATTACCCCTCACTGGCTGAAAACAGCACAAAGGAAAATCAGAGCAGAGAAGCCTTCAAGTCAGCAAGCTCCAGCCTACTACTTCAGCCTGAAACTGCAGAACTTCCATTTCTGTGCTGCAGTGTGAAGAACAGCCCTAAAACCAAGAAATCCGACAGACACTCAAAAGCAACAGTAGCATCAGAAGCTGGTGCCATAAACATCTGAAGCTCAAGGGAAGAGCACTGCTAGCTGGTGAGAGGAATGACTGGCCAGCTCCACAGGCAGAAGTCCAAAACTCAGCATCTATGTGTTCAGCTGTTCTTTTCCAAGACTTTTAATGTGAGTTAGTCAAGCTGCCATATGGCTTCAACATGCTTTGTCTCCTTATCTGGCAAAAAAAGATAGAGAAACAGTATTTAGATGACTTCTATAAAAAAAAAAACTTTTGAGAGACTCATAGTATCTGCGAGCGTGGATACCATTACCTACAAACACACACTTAAAAATTTTAGACTGCATTTTCAGGCCATTTCTGCAGTTATAAGGCATTAGATGACCACTATCATGTTCATTGCTGTGTAGGGGTGTAAGCCCATCAGTAATTCTCAGCATCAATTACAATACTAAATAAACCCAGTACTTCAGTTTAAAAGTAGTGATCTTACTTCAGATCACAGCTACCTTGTCTTTTTGCTTCTCAACCAGAATTACAACAGTGACACCAATTCAAGACAATTTATAATTAAAGATGTACTACAGAATCAAAACAAGAAGAGAAACAAGATGGCTTTGTTTGTTTTGCTGCTGCTTCACATAAAAAAAAAAAAAGTATGGCACATTAAAAAGTATGGAAAGTAACTGAAAATAACAGTTACAAGATTCACCAATACACATCAGAAGTGCTTCCAGAACACAATTCACTCCATTAAGATTTTATCGATCCTCTTTATATTATAAAGCAGGCTCTGCATATAAACTAATCCAACTCAATCCAGCTAAATATTGAGTAAATTGTCTAAAACACAGAGAAAAAGAATAATGAATAGAAATACTAGGTAACTACTACAAATTGTTATATTACTTCAAAGAACATATTCATGTGCTTGGGATAGCTCTTAGAGAGTAAAAACATCGAAACCTTCACATTTTGCAAATATAAAGGCTCTCCAAATACTGAATGTTTCTCAAAGGTGTTAGATACACAATGATGTCTAACATTACACCACGCTACTATACACACTGTAGATCATTTGTTGTTGGAACGACCTCCCCTATATGCTCTTACTGGACTCAGTGACATCTTTTTGCTTGGTTTCCCCCCTGCCCCGATCATTTGTTAAATGTATTACTGTCTTTCTAAGAAGAGAAGTGTGACTGAAAAAAATACCACCTTTAATTACTCAATATTCAAAGAAGACTAAGAGGGGTTTCCCTTGACACTCCTATGCTTTGTAGAAAGTCTGCATTATTTTGAAACCATCACAACAAGTTGCTCTTGGCAAAAGAACTGGTTCTCTGTAGACTGATATTTCCATTGTTACCTATCTTCTCAACTAGAATATGAACTGATTTGAGAAGATGCCTTTCTTTTAGGAAAAGCATTAAATCTGTCCATCCAACTACTGCCTGCAAGTAGTAGCATTTGTTAAGAAACACAAAGAAACACAAGAAGCATCACTGGCAAAATGCTCGTAATTGCAATACGCAGATAACAGAACGGAAAGAAGGCAGAAGACTCAGTGATACCAACTCTGTACAGAGTCAGCCATATTGCACAGGGTTATCAAGCCAGTTTTGACACTTCCCCTTCTCTGTGCTGCCATTACTTAATATATATAATGCACTTAAAGGATACAATGGTTGTCTATCAAACATCAGGAGTAAGTAAGGTCACCCAGCACACATGAAGTACATGTAAGGCAAGCACACATTTTTAATTATTTTAATAGTTTCTGTGAAGGGTAAGAGTAAGGTCTACATCTTCCCCCTTGCAGTCTGAAAAGAAAAAAAATCACATACATGTAGTATGCACTCCTGGAAATTCCATCTTGTTTCTCTGTCACTAAAATACACTGTTGGAATTAGGTACTTACAAAGTTTTCTAAAAATAATTACTTCCAGTCTGCAACTAAAGAAAGCAAAATATTTAGTTGAGAGGGAAAAGATCAAGCTAAAATTCAGCTATAAACAAGTATGCACAAAGGTGTCAGATTTTTTTTTTTTCCTAGAGCTGGAGCAGCTAGGCCATAGACTTTGAGATGTATGCAGCTGGTAGGTTCTTCCACCACAAGCTGGTGATAGCACCGCATGTATTGCCAGAGCCAGATGGTTGCTTTCAGCCATACTCTTTACCTTCAGCTGAAGGGACTTAGACTAATGTTGCTTCACCACGCTCTTCAAGGTCCTCTATAATAGTTGTGTTATGCTTTACAGACTGACACCATGTTTGTAGAGACAAAAAAGAAAATTAAAAATCACAGAGTACATGAAAGGTATCAATACAATCTACACAAATTTTTCACCCACTCTTGCTGTTCCTTAGGAGAAATTCCAAACTACTCTAAGCTAAAGAAAAAGAGAATGGTGGTAATATTAAATTGTTGCATCACATTAAACAACATTCAGATGGCGTAAGAGCAAAGTTTAGCAAAGACTTTTTCTCAAAATTACATGCAAGAACATGAAATTACGCATAAAGCCTACGTTAAGCCTTAAGAAAACAGATTAATGGATATTACTGAATTAATAAAGCCAGTGCAGTAACTTCAGGATGTGATGCAAAACAACAGTCCACAAAACCACCAGCAAAAATCACAACTACAGAATAGTGTGGTGGTGGTGGGAGATTCTTCTTAACAGGTGAAGTATTAAGCCCTTCAGCAATCCAATATACTGGACAATAAATACCACAAGGCTTATACAGAACAAGAAATTATTAAATGTTTTGCAAAAGAAGATTAACTAAATTTCTAATACTATGTTCCTACTGCAAAAAGCAAGAACTACTTAACCAGTTTGTTAATAATTGTTATTAATGCAGCTTTAAACAAACAACAATTACAATCCAGGAAACTAGTTTTAAAAATGAGGAGAATCACAAATGAGTTACTGAGGAGCTACAACTGGCAACTCCAGCAACTGGCTCAGACCAGATCAGCATGACAGAGCATACAATTTACACAGAAAAAGAGACAGATGGAATTTCAAGAGTCGGTCCAGGCTAATGAATTTTGTATGAGCAGACTTAGCAAGCAGGGAAACTAAAAGAAAATGGTGGGAAAAAAGGCCGTTTAACTTCTAACATCTCTTTGCCCGGCAATATTAAATGCAAGTGTTTAACAGAGGCTAACTTTTCTGAAATATTTAGAGCCCTTTTAAATAAACAATGTTATTTCCTTGCTGGATAGAATCAGGGATGAACATTTCCCCCTCACTCCATCAGTAAACTGATGCTCCTGGACAGCATAAAGATAGCTGTTTACCAACATTACCCATCAAAAGATGAAACAGTGAGGCACGTGTAAAAATGCTGATGCAACTTGTAAAATAAATAACTTTTATTCTTTTGCTAGTTAGTAAGTTAAAAGGAATGTTTTCTTTGTAATTGCATTTTATTTCTCTGCATTTTTGATTTTCATCTTTTCACCAAGCAAAATCTAAGTTTCATTTTCAAAGTCCTCTCCAGTTTCAGGTTGGCCCACTTGGACAAAAACAACAAAAAACCATCCCACAACCTGACTTGTCAACAAAAACTAGCATGTCTTTTTAAAAACACAGGGGAAAAAAAAAAAGCAGGGTTTTAAAATTATGACAGATCTCACTGAATACTGATTTTTGTCTTTAAAAACCAACATGCTAATGGGAGTAAGGGTCTCCATTGCTTTTGTGTCAGACAAGAAATGCATACTTGGTAGTACCCTATATCACCAGGTCTGAAAATACAGCTCTGCAGATATTATTTTGAAACTATCGATTTAAATCATAACAATATTATATTCAGCCTTTGACTAGGAACAGCTATTCGAAGAAAGGTACTAGTTAAAACTAAGACTACTCAAAGGTATCAGGAAAAATATGTTTCATCAATGCAATTTAGGGTTTTTTGGTTTTCTTTTTTAACTGAAGCACTTTAAATGACTGGTTCTTTGTCTTAACTTGATGCAATCTGCAGCAGCTATTACGTGTTTGTTGGAAAGGTGTCTCATTCACTTACACTATCCACAAATCCTAAAGGTCACTTCCTCAATCTTACTAGAGTTATGTATATAATGGCTTTAAAGTTTTGTCCTCTGCCTTCTTCCAAATGCTTCTTCCCACACTTAGATGCTACCTGAAAACAAGTGTTTGAGTGCAATGTAAGTATGGAATGAGAATTAATAAAACCCCAACAGCACAGGCAGGTACAGTAAATTTGTATTACACTTACAGCTACTGTGAACAGAAAACTTTGCCCTGGAATACTCAGTTCATCTGACTTCACCGTAACAAACTGCATTTGCATATGATTATGTATGCCTGGTCATCAAGCCAGCAGCTTAAGGCTGAAGAAGAGGAGATTATAAAGAAAGCCACGCTACGATATCAGTACTGTTACACAAGAACTTAATTTCAGTGATAGCACTGAGCCACTGCCTCTCTTTCCTCCTTTCAAAGTCACAGTGACAACCACCCTCCTCCATCTTCATTATTCTAACAAGTACTCTTCCTCGAGGGGGGAGGAGGGGAGGAAATAAATACCACCACGTAAGACAGAACATGGTTCAAAATACACCACCAGCAGCAGGGTGGTGGGAGGAGAAGCTTTCAGTAAGGGAGATGACTGGGAAAAAGCAGGAAGAAGAATCAGTGCTGCACACTTCTACTCCCCGTGGCAAAACAAGCATCGGTTCTGCAGTCCTCATTACACCCCTCCTGGAAAAGGACTCTTACTGTATCCAGGATAAGCTGTGTCCGAAGTTGGCCAACTACTGGTATGAGCAGCAAGTCCTTCACCCCAGGACAGACCCTCTCCATCACTCACACCAAGATCTGTGTAACTGCAGGCTTCTGCCACCTATTCATTTCCACGTGCAGCTATGCAATCATGGATGCACATATGTATTCTGTGATTCTGTGTACAGTGACGTACTGCCCCACTCTAGAGAGCTCACTCAGCAAAGGCACGTTCACAGAAAACATCTACCAATGCACATCATTTGCTGTTTTCTTGATCATAGGTACATTTATGTACCTATGTACACACATTTATGCCAGCTAAAATTCCTGTGTAAAACAGCATGTAAGTTAAACATACAAAAAGAAATTAAGACCTGGGACGATTTTCCTCCTTATCTGTAGAACACTCAAAAGAGCACCTCAACTGTTCAGAGATGGTCCTCCAATCTTGTTATGCAAGACAGAATTGGCAAAGCACGCCTGCCAACAAACCAAAGCAGCTTAGCAAGCTTCACACTCTGTAAAACAACATTTTACTGCGCCTTAGAGTGCACTGATACAGTCAATGAGTATCACGGATGGTACAATCTACATTTAAACAGAGCTTTGAGCCTCTGTTTACCCTTCCCCAAGCAAGATTTATTACAGAGAAATATAAAGTTACCCACAGAAAGCTGGGCACTTTCTGACTGAACAGTGGGGTCATGTTCAGGTTTAGCACCTGCCTAGGAGTACGAAGGATGGTATGGGGATGGCTGGTGGTTGCAGGCTGCACCTGAAGAGAGCTATAAACGGCCGTGAACACGGTGGAGCTGCTCAGAGATGAACCCTTGGCTTCTCCACCGTTTACCGGCGGCTGGCACAGAGAGGGCACCTGAGCAGCCCCGCCGCAGGCCCACACAACAACCCAATCCTCGGGGATCCCCTCCGCAGGCCGGTACCGGGACCGACACCCCGGGCTCCTCCCCGCCCAGCCCGACCTGCTCCGCGGACGCTCGCCCTGCGGTGCCCGCCCGGTCCCACCGCATCCCTCAAGCCGCCGCTGAGGAAAGCCCAGGGGCCGCGGGCCGGGCAGCGCGGGGTACGGCGGCCTGCGGGGAGCGCGGGGCCCGCCGCTCGCCTCACGGAGGAGGCGGGCGGGCGATGGGCGCCAGGATCTCCGCGCTGCGGAGGGAAAGCCCGTCTTGCGGGGCCGGGGCCCGGGTCCCGCCGCCACGCGGCTCCCGGGACCGCCGGGAAAGGGCAGAGGCGCCACCGCCCGCGGGAGGGCCGGGCCGCGCCGCGCCCAGCGCCTCCCGCTGACTCCCGGCCCCGGCGGCATCGCCTACCCGGCACCACCAACGCCGGCCGCCCCTCAGCCCCACTGCACGGCACCGCCGGGCGCCGGCCCGGAGCCTCTCCCGCCCTACGGCCCCTCCCTGGGCCCACCCGCCGCCCCTGCTCCAGTACCCGCTCCGTGAGGCGCGGGCAGGGCCCAAGGCCGC
>NW_015090926.1:4419683-4480628 GCF_001431845.1 Calidris pugnax
GCGGGGGCTTCCAGACGGCGCGGGCCCGGATGGCGGCAGGGGCAGGTCCCGCCGCGCGCCGCTCCCGCCCGGACTCCGTGCTCGCTGTGAAACGCCCGCGCGCCGGCTGTGCCCGCGAGGCTGAGGCGGGAGAGCCGGGCCTCAGGGCGAGCAGCAGCGCGCGGGGCAGCGCTGGGCCGGGTCCCGCCGCCCAGGAGCGGGGCAGGGGATGGATGCCCCAGGGGAAATGTCCTGCGGGATGTCCCTGCAGAGCAGCTCGCTGGGCCCTGCTGGCACCAGCCTCGTGTCCCACCTGCTCTGAGACCCTCTGGGTTAATAAGCTGTAGCCTCGCATCTGTTTTCACTTTGTATACAACTATGAGAAGGGATTGAGTAATGATCGCCCCTTTGGCGACTTTCTCTTCACAGAAGCACCGCCCATCTCCGTCTATAACCGCTGTGGTATTTCCACATCCACACAGTTTGGACACTGGTGTGGGAAATGAGCTAAGTTTTGCTTCAGCTAATTGATATATTCTCGTTAGTGTGTCAGTAAGGAGTCTTAGTATACTGAGTCGAATAAATTGTACCCAATTAATCCCCAGAAATGCCCTTGCTCTGTCAAGGGACCCTTGCTCGCAGAGCGTTATCTCGGTGAAGAGAAACAGACTGGAACACGGCCTTCAACACAGGCACCCAGAGGGTAGGGGAGTATCAAGAAGGCCAAAGAAACCAGTCTTGGACAGTAAATCTGCCGAGCAAGTGGTAGCAAACACTGTGAAATAACATGGGGTGTAATCAACTAATCAAAGGCATGTTTAGGATAATGATTTTGTAGAGTAGGCACAGGCCTACTGTGTGCCTGATGTGGGAAAAAGGTGCGAACTAAACCTGTAATAGATCGGGCGGTCGGGAAGAATGTGAGCTCCGACTTCTCAGCCAACAAGAACAGAGACAGAAATTCAGGCGGCCACGATAAGCGTATACAATACTTGAAAGATCAGCATGCAGATTTGGTGCACCCGATTCAGCGCTGTTTTGTATTAATAAATTATTTTTTTTAACCTTTGCTTCAGTGACTTTGTCCTTTTTAAATTCTAAGATGTGAGTTGGTGTTTCTCACACTGGCTTTAATGGTTTTGCCAGCAACTAGATCATTTCCCCATTTTATTTTGCTACTCAAAGATTGAGCAAAGATGCTATGACTGCACCAAACCTTGCCAACAACTGCCCGACTTCCCTCCTGTAAATAAAAGGGAAGGGGAAGAGAAAGCATAGCATCATAGTCTCTTCCCCCTGCCCTCCAATAATAGTTTGTTGGGACCTGGACCACACAGCTGGTATTTCCAATGCCCCTGAGCTGTTGAGCCAGCTTTTGTTCCTAAAACTGGGTCTTAGCTATGTATTCTTAAGCACACAGCTAAAGTTTGTTGCCCTTCCTGGGAATGCATAAAGGCCGTGCTCTGCCCCTTGGTGTACAAAAAGGCTGCGGGTCATTGGGTCTTGAGTTGCAGAGAAGGGTGTCGGCATCAAGTATGCACCCAGGCTTGCCAGATGCACCTGGAATTTGCATTTCTTGGAAATTCTCAGAACAAACAACAAAGGAAGAACAAGGGTTTTGCAAGGAATTTTAACGACGGTCTCTTTAGCTCTGCAAGCCCTTAAGAGTCGTTGCTTTTGCAAGTTCACAGAAGCCTTCTAAGAACTAAATATGTAGATTTAGTACAGAACATGGAGAATATTTCAAGCAGCAGTGTAAGACAAGGAATCTGGAATGTAATTCAGAGTCATTATGATACTCTTTGTTGCTTACAGTACACAAACTCCTTTGGTTCCTGTTGACATCTGCAATACTAGCTTTAGCCTGGGTCAGAAATCTCATCTTCCTGTGTTGCCCTGCAGTATAAATGAGGCTGTAAAATCCTGTGTCAGTATATCACAGCTTTCCCTCAACAAACTTCTCCCCCCACACCAGCCCCAAGCTTCCTCCCCTTGCTGTTGACTGAGTCCTCAGTCAGTTTCTGAGGTGGACTTCTACGCTTGAAGGGGCGGAGGGCCAGCAGTGCTGAATGACTTCAGGAGATAACAGATGCTTGAGGGTGATCAGAATATGTTCTAGCTAAACAACTGTGTTCAAATAAAACATGCTTTACAGATTACCTCTCCCCCTCCCCCCCATAGATCACGTATTTTAACATTTAATGAATTGTAGTATTTAACAACGTTTATTGCACTGACAGAATTAACATGGTGCAAAATTTTCTTTCAGACTTCTAGGTGCCAGTTTCTTCTGGCAGATCCCAAAAACTTCTCCCAAAGATAGTATCCAAACTCCATACCAAATACTTGAAAATAAACCTATATGTTCCTAGAGCCCCAAAATTTTCAAAGTTTGGCTTTTTTCATGCAACAAGCAATGTCAATAATTTCAATTAATGTCTCGATTTCCCAAGACTGATTACTGAATTTCACTATTTTTTTGCAGTGCTCTTGAAGTCTCCCAAGATTTTACATGCCGAATAAAGATACTTTGAAGTGCCAGGGCTTTGTTTTCCTCACTTTAGATCTGGTTAACACTTTCTAGTGCTGCTTCAACACAGGGAAAACCACAGACCATTTTCTCTGCATCAAGAACATGAATTACCTACATCTTGGGGAATTACCTTCTGCATGATGGCTGTGCTCATCAGTAGGTTCCCGCATCCATGACAGTCAATTAGAATGACAATATGACTCAATTTAAAAGAGTAAACAATATGTTAAAGGTAACACACACCAGGAAAAGGGCTCAATTTCTTTCCTTCTCTGTACATTCTTCCTTATATATTATCCTTAGAGAGCTTTTATTGAATGACTTTTTTCCTTGCTTTTGTGTATTCCAGGTTTGTACACTGGAAACTGCTATGGTGATTTGAGCATTAATGAACTTATTTAATCAGAAGGGCTGAAAGCTGAGCAACTGCAAGAATATTTACTCAGCGTGTTTAATTCTTTGTTTTTGTACAAATGGATTTAAATCCAAATCTTAATCAGACAAACATTTTTTATTAAATATTTGGTTTCTTTCCCCTTAGTAGAGATTATAGCCATTATTCTGAAAATCTGGATTTTGCTGGAAATCCATAACCACATAATACGAAGTATGTATTTGGGGGAGAGGAGGAAAAAGTAAAGCAATTCCAAGCAGGGTATGGCTGAAGTAGCAGTATAACTTTTACACTGAAAAATAGTATAATTTAAACTGGAATATTTTTATATTAAGAGACAAAAAAATAAATATTATCTATTGCCATATATCTTAGCAACTTTTGCCATCCAAAAACAAAAGCTTTGTAATTTTTAAACATATCTTTAAAGGCTATTGTTTTAGCAAAGCTAACAGCTTATTGGCTAAGTTAAAAGAAACTATTGTGTAAATTTACTTAAAATATAAACAAAATGTCTTAAGTGCACCCTTTAATAAAATCCAACCTTTATTTTTTATATAGCAAGGTAAAAAAAATATTGTTAGTGAGTGCAAAAAGTATCTCTTGATATACTTCTTGGGCCAAATTCAGTTTTTGCCTAATCAAGCCGATGTCAGTAGGAATTATGGCTACTTAAGTGAGACTGTATTTGTGTCCAGATGGAGGCATTAAGCACAGGAAAGAACGTGAAAAAGGTGGTGGTTTTAGAGCTTTGTGGGTTTTGCAGATGTTAAGTTAGTACCAACTTTGAATCAGACCACCTCAAAGCAATAACTGGAACCAGCCGACATGAAAAGATGCCCTTTGTCCTACACTGCAAGATTTAAAAGTTACTGGGAAAGGGAAGTGAAGTTTTGGGCCACTCTTAGGTGAATGAAGCGTTTAGTATGCATATGCGTAGCAGAAGGCAACTGAAAGTACTTGTTAATGTTGCTCTAAGTCTGTTAAGTGGACCTAAGTAACTTTATCAAAATCTAAGTTAATTAAATAAGCATGATGAAGACATGTGCATGATCCAGTTGGGTTGCTTACAGAGGTTGTGCAGTCTCCATCCTTCAAGGTTCTCAGGCCCAAACTGGATGAAGTCCTAGGTAACCTGGTCTGGTCTCAAAGATGACCCTGATTTGAGCAAGAAATTGGACTAGAGACCTCCTGTAGCCTTTTCCAACCCTAATTATTGTGTGTTCCTAAGATCCTTGTTTAACCTTGTTGTTTGTGGATTGAATGCATAGCACATGTTGAGGTCAAAATGTATGGGAACTAATAATGGTTTAGAGTAGAATCACCCATGACATCCATTTTCATCCATCCTCTTTTTTTTTCTTAAGCAAGTACATATTAGAAGTATTTTTGCATCCATGCAGAGACTTTTAAGTTTCTTGTAAGGTCTTTTCTGCACTAGCTTCTACCTTGCCCATGATACGGATGTTATTGGGATTTAGTGCATACCCCTCCTCATAGGCCCACGTGTGATGCCACTTACACTCACTTGGATCTCTCCAGGATTTTTCCACAGTGGGAATTGCACATAGAATTTTCCTCCAAAGTCCAGGCGACGTGCAGAGGTCTCGCATTGCATTGTGCTTCAGCTTCCTCATTGAAAGAAGAAAGAGGAATCGGAGACAGGACTGCACACGCTTTGAGCGCTGAGCCAGACCACTGAGCTAGCTGTTTTGCAGGGAACTTCTGAGCTGGAATACTGAGTCTTTGCTATTCTTAGTGGAACTGTATTTGGTTAGACCACAGGACTGTTTAATATTTAAAAATGAAGAGCCAGAAAGCTGATGGAGATAATACAGTATGTGGTCTGGAGCGTGCTGGGGTTTATTGCTTGGATAAGCAATAAAATAAGCTTAGATAAGATGTTTATTTTTTTATTCAGCATCTGTTTTCCACAGTAATACACTTATGAACTGCTTTGTTATTACACCAGTCTTTATACTGCAGAGCAGAAGATGGTTGTTTTTAAGGCCCAAGGGAGGGAGACGAGAAATTAGTATTTCAAAATACTCAATGGAATTTGTTCTCTCCAAAAAACCAAGCAAAATTAAAACCATTGTTTAAAAAGAAAAATAAACAGCTACTAGAAAGTACCCTGCTTTTCTTCCACCAGACCTTCTAGAACTGACTTTTTTGAGAAGCTTTTGCAATCTTTTCTTTAGCAAGTTACTTATGGGTCTATCACCAATAATTGTTGTAAAACCGATAAAGAAAAAATACAGGAAAAATAAAGGACCATTATGCTTCCGTGTTAGATGATAGAAAACAGGAATTAAACCCCTACATTCTGTCACTTGAAACCTATTGCACTGAAATGGCTACTAAAAGTCATTGTTATAGCTCTTCTGCCATCGTCCTTTGAACTCTACTCATTTTGATGCTATTGATCAGTGTATGAACATTATTTTTTGTATGCATAGGCTTGTTTCTATGGATTCCTACAAAACTGAACTATGCAAGCACGTCTGCTTTCTCTTAAGTATTTTTACTTGCTAGTGTAATTATAAAGAGAACTCAAATTTATGTCTTTATTATAATGAAGAAACATGGATAAAACTATTTAAAAATAGTTTTAGGAGTCTTTATAAACATTTTTGTGTTTTGGCAATGATGCTTCATTTTTGAAGGAAATGCTCAATGTTTATTTAAATTATGTTTCAGGGCGGTACTATTTTGGGAGTTACAGTCATATTCAACCACTATTTTTCTGTGATTTACACTTTGACCTCTGTCAAGCTGGTTGGAAAAGGATGTACAGTTCAAAAAGTTGAATGCAAGAGAGAATTCAATTACGTAAAGAAATTGGACCAAAATTAAGTTCCAATCAGCTCAGTACAGTCCATGTTCTGCCTTATTGCCAGAGCAGTAACAGGAAATAGAAGAGCACATTAAATTCAATGGTTCTGTATTTAATATTACCATTCTGGAACACAAAGAAGCACTGCACAATGTGTGACTACTGTGTGACTACTGTTTAACTTTTTTGAGGAGCGATTTCAGTACAAAATGATAAACCTTCATTCCTCGTAAGTCATGTCCTTCACCACCAAGAGAAATGTTGCCTTATTTGTGAATCATTTTCCATCAAGATTATTGAGTCAACTACTCACTGTACTTCACATACACTCTTTAAAGAAAACAAAATGGAGAGAAGTTGCCAGCGACCTTGTTTTTATTGAGAAGCACATTTAAAAAAAAGTTATGCCACAGCTTTGGTTGACTGGAATGATATGCATACTTAAATTTTAACTTTTTTTTTTTTTAAATGGTAAACAAGTGTACATTCAGTTGTGTGCAAGACCAACACTGTCAGTAATACAATTACACCGCAGAAAATGAAATGTTTTAAGTATATAGCTGTGAAACCCTTCATATTTTTGGTATTTAACCAGCATTTTTAGAATTAGTCTGCTGAAGCCATTTCATGTGTGGTAAACACTGAAAACAGACCCTGGGCAAAGTGAATGTGATTATAGTTGCACTGGCTCTGTAGACAATTAAGAGCCCTACTTAAAAATATTACTTCAAAGCTACGTCTTCTGCAACTTAAATGTGAAAGAAATTATCTAATTTGTAGTTTATGAAGTCTGTTATTAATAATCAGCCACTTGAACTTACAAAAGTGGACAATATTTTCATATGGGATAATTATAGTAATTCAGTAATTTTTCATGCCACAGATAAAATCACAAGAACTGCTGAGACTGGATGATCACTCTACATAACCCAGTAACTCAAAGTTCCACTGACTTACTAATGCTTCTCACAGCTCTTATAAAATCTTTAATTTTTATGTTGTTTGTTTTTAATGAGAGCTGTTGTCAACCATCTACACTGGAAGGACAGAGGTATGAAAATTTCCCAGGCCATGATGAATCCTGAGTATTTTGCAACAGTAAGTACTGAGTTCTGGTCTCTACTCTGAAGGGATGATAATAAAGCATAGATGGAATATTTACAATTTCTAGGATAAATTCACTAGCAGACCAGCTGTAACCATTTCTCTTTTTACAAAACCTGCTTTTTAATATCACCTTTTTGTAGAAACATATTGTAAAGCAAGTAAAACTGTCTTTTTAAGTAAACAAAGGAAGTTTTTGATAAAAACATATAAAAGACAGTTTTATCTGCTGGATGATATACAGGTACCCGTATACAAGCATGTATACTAAACAACAAAAGAGAAGGTGTATCTGAATGTTACAGGTCTGATGTAAACACAGAATAAAAATAAGAAGAGTCAAAAGTGACAATCATTAACTCACTCCATCATGCCCAATTATTGCAGCATATATGATATAAAATAATTCAAATGCAGAAAACATCTGCTTATCTCCAAAACCAGGCAAAAGAGATCTCTTTGGAAACGTAGTTAAATTAAAAAAAACCAAGCTTCTAGCCAAGGTATGTGTTACATTTCAGCCCAGAAAAGAAATTCACAGGGAGATTATAAACTCCTGAAAATAGAAGTTTATAATGACAACAGACAATGCCTTCATTGCAGTGACATCAGCAGAGCCACTGTAACACATACCACTGCATTGGTATTTTCTTTTCATACAAGTTTACAGTATTTGAAGACACTGAAAAGGTTCATGTGCAGCTTTCCCATTAAAGGTGTGCAGTTCATCAGACTGATAAATAAATAGATTTCCTGAAATGTTTTAGAAAGTGAGAAAAGACATTTGACCTAAATATGTAACGTGCATACTAGTTAACCATGTATAAACGAAAGATTCTGAAGTGCACTATGAACTGCTTTTGAAAGCTCAGTAATTTAGTTGAATGCACACTAAAGAACTATTTGAGAAGTTGCTTCCAGTTTTGTCTTATCAACTTCATTTCTTTTCAGAAGGAGTTTCGCCACTAAGTTCTGCATCTAGCGAGGCCTCTTCAAGAGACAGCTTAACATCAGATTCACAAACAGAAGATCCAGGGGTAGCTGTACAGATAAAGAAAGAAGTATTAGTTTTCGCACTTAAGAATTCTTTTCCGTGCAAAAAGCAAGAAAAAAATATGAGTTACCTAGCACAGAACACATGCAAAGCTACACTGTATCTAGCAAAACCAGAAGTGCAATGGGATTTTGTTCCAGAGGCCCTCTAACAGTAGTGGCATCCAAACGTGGTGTAGATGCGTTTATATCCGAATATATATATATATATATATTTTATATATATATATATATCTGAAACTACGAATATGCTGAAGACCAAATGCATCATCGTGTTATTGGCAGCTTTGGTCAGAACCTGGTCACAGAGGTCTATGGTGGAGTGTTCAGAACACATCTTAGAAATCCTGCCATTAAAATATATAAATGTCCTTTGCTTCTCTTGCTTGGGAGATACAGCTGGAAATAGTCAGACATAAACCAAAACCAAACCCCCATGAATTTTCAGCCCATAGAAATTCTTTCAAACTTCAGAGGATAAGGGAAAGAAACTATTAGTGCAATTTTACTGCTAAAACTGTTTGTTCAATGCTGTTGAGCCATCACTGACCTGTAGAATGATCCCACATACAGAGACAGGTAATTTTAAGAAATAGCTGCCCTAAGAAATTATGTAATACATAAGAAAGAACCCTACTGCTGGAAATAATATAATCAAGTGAGCCATTCTGCCTCTGACAGCAGTTACTTACATGAGGTTGGTTTCACTATTGCTAGCCTCTCAGGCAAAGTTTCAAGTGGTGTTGGTTGAATTTTTGCAGGGGTATATGTATTTAAAGGAATTTTTCTTCCTGACAGTGGAATCATGTAAGTTGGAGAAGCTGAAATGGGAAAAAAAAGAAGATACAGATCATTAACAATAAAAATACTCTCACCTAAGCAAAACATATCTCTCCAGCAATATAAGCAATATAGATGCCACAGTTACACAACCTGCTAAAAATTTCTGACTTCAATGTCAAAACTTCAAAGCATGAGAGAGAAATCTAATAATCTCCTTTTAACCTCAAAAAGCAATATGATATTTTCATGCTGCTAAGGCAGTCAAGCCAAATTTTAGTAACAGTTGCCTTTCCAGAAGACTGGCAAAAGCATCAGAGCTACTTCTCGTAAGTTATGAAGATTGCACTGAACAGGCATTTAGTCCAAAACACGTAAGAAAAGTGCATACAACACATTATTCTCTAGGCACCTTCCAAATATAATAGGGAAGCCAAAGGAGAGGAAACAATGTCTGGCCTTAATTCTATCAGGTCTAATTTCCAACCATGCTTTGTAGAAAGGTGACAACCAGACCACCAGAGATGTATGACAGTTTGTAAAAATTTTTTTTTCATCTTGTGTACTCTAAATTCTAAACTTATTTTGAAGAGTCACGAACTTCCAAATCAGGATAACAAAGCATTTTAAATAAATGAGAATTCAGAATACCTGTAAACTTCCCTGAGTTCTTTTTCAGTAACATCAGTTTTCTTAAATTGCTTATCTTCCTTCTCAGATGTTGGAGGCCTACCCTATCTAATTAGCTGATCACGGAATCACGGAATTGTCAGAGTTGGAAGGGACCTCTAGAGACCATCTAGCCCAACTCCCCGGCTAAGCAGGATTGCCCAGAGCACATTACTCAGGACTGCATCCAGGCAGGGCTTGAAGATCTCCAGAGAAGGGGACCCCACAACCTCCCTGGGCAGCCTGTTCCAGGGCTCTGTCACCCTCACTGTAAAGAAGTTCTTCCCCATTTTTGAGTGGAACTTCCTGTGTTCCAGCTTGTGCCCGTTGCCCCTTGTCCTATCGCTGGAACCCACTGAAAAGAGTCCGGCTCCATCATCCTTCAACCCACCCTTTAGATATTTATAAACATAAATAAGGTCTCTCCTCAGCCTTCGCTTGTCCAGGCTAAAGAGCTCCAGCTCCTTGAGCCTTTTCTTGTAAGGGAGGTGCTCTAATCCCTTAATCATCATAGTTGCCCTACGCTGGATGCTCCCCAGTAGTTCCCTGTCCCTCTTGAACTGGGGAGCCCAGAACTGGATGCAGTATTCCAGTTGTGGCCTCATCAGTGGAGAGGAGAGAGGGAGAATGACCCCCCTCGACCTGCTGGCCACATTCTTCCCTATGCAGCCCAGGATTCCATTGGGCCTCTTGGCAACAAGGGCACACTGCTGGCTCATGGAAAGTGTGCTATCTACCAGGACCCCCAGATCCTTTTCCTCAGTAGTAATTCCCAGAAGATCCATCCCTATCCTGTATTGGTGCCTGGGGTTCTTCTTCCCCAGGTGAAGGACCTTATATTTGCCCTTGTTGAACCTCATGAGGTTCTTCTCTGCCCAGCTCTCCAGCCTGTCCAGGTCAGGCTGGATGGCAGCACAGCCCTCTGGAGTGTCAGCCACCCCTCCCAGTTTGGTATCATCAGCAAACGTGCTGAGGATACACTCTGTCCCCTCGTCCAGGTCACTGATGAATAAGTTGAACAGGAGGACTGATTAAAATCTAAACTGTATAAAACTAAAAAACAGGAAAAAAAGGAAAAATCCTGTAACAACAAAAGGAAAAATCCCAACATCTAGGTAACTTTCGTATTAGTACTAGCAAGTACAAATTTTTTGATCAAAGCATAAGTTTTTAGGCATTTCCTCAAAAAAAATGATTTTCAATCACCTGACATATGAGTTATAAGCATCCTAATATGCGGTAAATCTGACTTAACTGAAACCATTTCCAAACACAGTATTAAAATCACAACGGGAAGTCATCGTCCCAGAGAGGTGCACATGGGTATAACTCAGTTTGCAGTTCACTTCAAGGTCATTTAAACATGGAGCACAAACCACTGAAAAAATAAGCAACTGCAAGGCACTCCACAGGTGAAACCCCAATATTGAAAGAAACAGAAAATAACAGTTTTAAGGTGTAAAAGGCTTGTAAAAGACAGAAGTCCTCTGCTGAGGGTACTGCCAGTACAACAGTACAGTATAAAGCTGGAAATACTGCAAGTTCACTAAAAAGCATTCCTTGCAAATCAACTAGCAGTGTGCATAGTACAGAGAAGTTCCTAATGCGAGGAAATAAATGAATTACAATTTCATTCAGTCCTTAATTTACTACCCCAGTCAACAGAGACATTACGTAAATGAATTATGCCAGTGTCCATACTGCAAAAATTAAAATTATGCTTTATGTACGTATTTCATTTTTTTTAAAAGCAGTATTCTTAGTTTGCTTGTTAGCTGTAAAATCCCAGAAAGATTAACTAGACAGTATTTAATATTTTAAACCAAACATAATTACAAACTAAAATCAGTACATGTCTCCTGTAGATTTTCCCTTGATGGAGCAGCAACAGAGGCAAGAAATTCATCCACTTGCTTCAGAGACAAGGAGTTGTGTAGAGTTTCCAAAGGGCAAATAGAAGGCACCATGGAATATAGTTCAAAACCTGAGAGAAAAATAGTAAAAAAAAAAGCGATTTCCCAACATAAGACAGGATTTAAACTATTGCGTGGGCAAGTATTAATACATGATAAAAAGTACTTATTTTAAGTCAGCACATGCAGACATAGTACTCGTGAAATCATGGACACTATTATAGGAGTTGGAATAAGATGTGCCCATTTTCAGAGTGTACTAAACTAAAGTTACCATGTAACATACCATGGGATAACAAATCCCATGTACACGTAAAACAGTCTGGTTAAACATTACAACTGTACTCTACTCCTAATCAGTTTGTGAAAGGGAACTTTCCTCCAAGACAAACTTAGTAAATCACTAAAAAGAAAACAGTCAGGACTTGATAGTATTTCTCCTACTCACTCTTATTAAATAGATAACTCATTCATACAAGTAAAACAGGATGGCTATATTGTCAACTGTTAGCAGACAAGAGCTAAAAATACTACAACTTCCAAGAAATATATTTGCAGAATTCACGTTCTATCATCTTCAGTATTCTGTGAAAACAAACTGTTGCCTTCAGTATCAAAGGAAAACCATTGTTAGCACTTTTGTATCTTGATGTTACATGTTTAACTTTGTAAGACAGATCTACACCTACCTTTATGCATTTAAAAACAGTACATAAAAAACCTGAAAGTTTCACGTATTCAAACCTATAAGCATAGGAACCCAAAATCTTAAAAATTTATTGAACTTTCCTTTTCTATATTAGTACTGATTATACACCAGCCATGCATATCCATATTGCTAACATCCTAAAAAGCATTTAAACATATTGGCAAAAAACCAATTGCAGTTCTCTAAAGTGATGCAAGTTTGATAACTCAATGAACAGCTTTTCATCCAATTGCATTTCAGAAGAGGAAAACATGTCCATTAGTGTTTTCAACATACAGCTGTAACTTTGCAATTACAACTTACAACTTTGCAATTCAATATTATAAATTTACAGTTGCTACATTTAAGGTATTTAAATGAAGAAAAAATAGTGAATGAAATAATGTTTAGAATTTCAGTTCAAGGTACATTTATTAGAGATAGCATTATGACTGTGAACTGTTCCCTCCCCTAAAATAATAAACATCAATATTGCCATGATATCCAGTGTTCCCCATTCATCCCCCATTTAGTGCTTTTCATAGAGAAGTAATTCAATAAAATTTCAACCCCCGAATGTCTGTATTTATATCCAGATCCACCTTGGCCGTGCTCAAATTTGAGGGACAGTCAATTCAAATATACAATCAACTGAAATGTACTTATGTCAGCTTCACCTGTATTACAAATCACATGTTGCATTTCATGGAAATTTGATTTTCATGTACAAAAGAAGCACCACATACTTAATCCCTATTTTTCTATAAAGGCAGTAGCTGAGCTTCAGTGTAAGCACTAAGATGTTTGGCATACATATTAATATCCTAAATAACTACGCATGCAAAGCGCAAACCCTTTCTTTGCGTTACAGTAAAATACAAGACTTCCCTCTTTACCCTGACAGAAAAGTCACTATCACTTGAATAAGAATTTATTTTTTTAATTTTGCAAAGAATGTAGTGGGATAATGTCAAGTTAACTTTTTAATAACTATTACTGCTATAGTGCAGTGTTACAGAGAACCAGGAAGGAATTTCAAAATGCACCCATGCCCTTTAAAAAAAGAAAAGAAGAAGTCATCTTCTTTCAGGAATTTCTCCACCATAGGTTTTTGTTCAGTTTTGACAATTGTGCTATCAGATAGCCATATCCCAGCATCTTGCTGAAGTATCTGTGTCTAAGGGATATGACTTAAAAGATACCCTGGAAATCTATCTGCGGTGTTTTATTTGAATACTTTATGATAACTATTCTACAGTATTATGAAAGAGAAATTTGAATTTTAATGATGAAGAACCCTGACAGTATCCCTTTAAAAAAGAAATTTCCTGTAAAGTAACAGCCTTTGAGCTTTGGCTTTATTTATTCTTAAAGCACTGTCCCCACCAAAAGGCAAGACAATGAAAGGGTTAACGCAGCACCTCAAAAAGCCACCCTGCTGTCTTACATTTAAAAGCTACAGAGACATACCACTGGAGCCTAGAAATTCCAGAGGAAATGGACCAGCACCTAAAGAGGTGCGGATGTTCTGCACAGAGGCCCAGAAAATAAGGTAAAGCACTGTCAGAAGATAACTTGTTTCACCATGTTCCTTGAACTAAAGATGCGGGGGGTAGTCTGAAATGAGTTAAGAGGGTGTGATAACAACATAAAAATAAGAAAAAACAGAGTGAAAGGGACAAGGAGAATCAAAATGATAGTCCAGAGGACAGACAAAACAACATCAATATGGTCTTATGTTAGTAGAGAACTCTTGGAAACCTGCTTAGGTTTCATAGGAGCTCATATAGCATGCATCAATCTTGTAAAAGATGTGTGGTAAAACTGCTGTATTAAATGAATCAGGACAATCAATGCATTCATTAAAAGCAATTTAGATCCTTTTTTAAAGGATGCAGTCATGAAAAGATAGTGCTAAATGCAACAGGCATTAATCATATTATTAGACACTAATACTCAAATGTAGTTTCTACTTTCTGACCTTGTATGTTTTGGAAATATTGTTTTGTTTAAGTCTAAAGATAAAAAACGGACCCCTGACTTTCCTATTTGAAACAGGACACTAGATTGGGTCTTTCAGATCAAACGCAGCCTTAATGGTATTAATTCAGCCTTACTACAGCAGTTTCCCTTCAAGAAGCACTGCAGCGCAAAAGGTCATTATGGATTCTAAATGAATAATAAAGGACTACTTTGCTTCTCAGCAAAGGCAAACAAAACCTCAGTCTTTTTTTTTAAACCATGTTTCTAGGCAAATATCTTTTGAATCTAACAGAAAATGCTGACGATTTCCACTAAGCTTCAATAATATCACCATCACTGGACTCAGCCAGTGTAAACTGCACATTTTAAAACTGCAATTAAGAAATCTGGAAAACCTATGTTAAGATCTGGTGGATGCTGAAGACCGAGTCTGTTTTTCATGAACAGGATACATTTTGGGCCTATTTAATCACGTAGAGAGGTAGGCACGAAATATTTTGCTGAGGAAGAGAAAGACGTACCTCTGTCCTGTGTGTTAAACCAGACTTTTTTTGTAACTATGGTAGACTGAAGACAAGTTAACTCTCACTCTTGGAGCTCAAGAGGTCAATGTAAGCAACAGGCAGCTCTCTTGCTGTGATTTAGTGCAATATTTAAGTAATTTGCACATCTGATGAACAGAGAAGTATGATAAGGTAAAATAAATTTTTGTCCGATGATAAATGTATCAATTTAGCAGGAATGGAACCAAAGTTTCTGCATTAGTTTTTTAATTTAGCATCACTTCAAGAAGATAGTCATAAACTCCAGTTGTCAATTCGGTGATTTATTTTAGAATCAGGAGGCTCAGGGAAACAGCTCAGCAGGAGAAAGACAAAGAAGAAGCAGCAGCTATCAAGAGGTGTATGCCCAATAAAGATCAGATTTAATTCTGTTTTTATCTTGTACCTTACAGTCTGATCACACAAGAAACTGGGGGAGAATAATTTATTACAGAGATCATGATTAACAGTAGGACTTCAATTTTTTCAAGGATTTTTCTAAGGAATGAGTTTTGATGTTGTATTTATACTAATGAATGGTAAAGAAGGGATTTAGGATATCTAATGATTACAAATATATTTGGAGTTGTGCTTGAAGTTAGGAACGACAGACGGCTGGATGATACTGTACACCCCATATTTGAAATAAAAATAAAAGGGATGAAGCAAGGAACCTTTTGTTTTCGTTTTTGTTTTTAAAATAAAAGCAAAACGTACCATTGGTTGGGTGTCGAGCAAATGAGATAGAAAACCTTTTAACAGCAGAACCGCGTGTGGTGTCTGAGAAAGAGAAAAACAGGTACCTGAAATTTGTAACAGCTACCAAAAGAGGGACATTTTAAAAAACGGTAAGGAAGAAGGAAGGAAAAAAGAAAAGATGAGAAGGAATTAGAACTGAGTGGCATGCAAAAGGGACCAAGGAAAAGGGCTAAAATCTAAATAGAGGTTAAAAAGAAGAAAATTTGGATTGCTGGTAACTACAAGATGTGTAATGAAGTGTATGAAAACAAGCAGAATGAGCTGGTGATTCTGGCATACAAAGTTATATCAGGTTAGAGTCGAACACTGAGTAGTGAATTGGGGGGAAACTGGCATGAATACTGTTTCACCTCAGAGTTATAAAGGTGTGCTTTGGCACCTTTACATTCTGAAATCTAGTGAGAGAGTTTCTTCTGTACCCCAGATTATCCAAAACTGAAAACCTCCTGCTCCTTTGAAATCCAAACCCCACTGAAAAAAGGTCAGGAATCCTAAAATTTTCACCATCAGTATTTAACTTACTAGTTTTATCATTTCTTTCATTCCTTGTATATGCTCCAAGTAATTTATTTCATTTCAAGATCAATAGGTAATGCAAAAACCCGGAGTTTAAAATGAGAAAAGAATTTCAAATACAAAATTTTAATGTACTTTAAAAATGCACTTGCTGCAATCTCCTGGCACGCATTACAAGTCTGTGAGCTAGTGTTCAATTCAAGACAGGAACAAGAATTAACTATGCTATTAAGTTAAACATAAGCAAGCTATGGGAAATAAAGAAGCTATAGAAAACTCATTCAATTAATACTAAGGCAAAGGATTCTAGGATTCCATTAAAATCAATAACCTAGGATTTATCTTTAGAAGTTTAATGTGGCACATGGGTTTGTGCGTGCATGTGCGAGAGTGTGCACATACCATCTATGAAGCCAGAAGAAGTCAGCTTTTTACGATGAGTACGAGCATAATCCTGTAGGTTAGGTGCACTTGAAGAACCCCCGAGCACTGAGGTGCTAAACAGGCCCGCACAGTGAGACCCTGATGGGAGTTAGAGAAAATACATACAACAACCAGGTGTTCGTCCATTCACATTGGGGATGCATGCAGCATGCAAGCACATGGCTCTTACCACACAAAAGGCAGCTTTTGGCAGTGCCTTGGACAGGTTCACAATATGCTTGTAATGTCAGAGTGGTACTTGTAGGCTGAAACTATCATAATTTATTGTGCTTCTACTCATGACACAGCACCCTCTGCTACATGTGCAAAGAGAGGGCTGGCTTTAACAAAGTGAGTTCTTGTCCTGCTTTCACTTTTGGTAAAGAAAAGTTACCAGTTAGCATCAATGTAAACACAACCAAAACAACAAAACAAAAACAAGATGGTGATGATGTGAAAGTTTTGTGTTTTAAAACCTGCAGTTCTGAAACAAATATGAACTGGGAAAAAAACTCCTTATTGCTTACACCCAAATCAACCTTTAAGATGACAGGCTGCAATGGAGTACTCGTGCATTTCCACAGACTTAATATGGAAATATTTCCCTTCTGACCCCCATAAAATGTTACCCCCAAACTGTAAATACTCTGTTCATATTTCAGCTACCATCACTGACAACGTCACAAACTGACAATACCCAGAAGTTCCATCAAGTTTACCTTGACTTCCTTTCCTGAGAAGACTTTTGTACATCTCCATGCAAGAGACAGTACTTTTGTTACAACTTACACGTTCCTGCCATTAGTATGGGAGTTTTAACAAATCACTCAAAGCCACAGACAGAAATATAAAAATAATTTTCATAATCATCCACTGTAAATGAAATTTACATACGACAATGAACAAAATGGAAAAAAAATGTTGCCATTTTTTTCCTTTGGTTTTTACTACTGGCTGAAAGGAGAAGTGGTTTTCCACTCGGAACTTATCTTTTGCATTTTAGATAAGCAGCAGCAGATTTTTTCTGAAAACCAACTCTCTAACCAGTGATACTTCCTTTTGTTACTTCTAATGACCCAGTGAGGGGAAACATTACTAGCACATGTGACCAATCACAGCCAAAATAAATTGGTGCCTGGTCTGTGGCAAAAGCCTTCCACACCAAATGTAATACCTTAATCTACGCACAGAAATACATCAACTTCCACAAGCCATATTGTGTCACACATTGGCAAAAGAAAAGTTGTTTAACTTTAGCAAGCACACAATAAAAAACATGACTTTGATAAACAAGAGCACCTGATGTATGCATTTTACTAAGGGAAAAATATAATAGGGAGAAGAGTATCACAGAGAGATTAGACATACAAAAAAATGTAGATCTTTACAAAGAAAAGCTACTTTTAAGTTTAAGCATATAGCTTATGCATTTTCTACGCTTCCTTTTTCCCAGGAAAAGACACACTTACAGGAAAAAAAATCAGTATTGATTTACAGTAGTGCAAGATTTCATATTTTTGAGTCATACATATGCCTGTTTCAAAGAAGCAACAGAAAAGCACCACTTGAATTAAAAGAATTTGAAACAACTCATTGAATTATAGCATGATTCATTCTAATGCTGAAAGGAAGAAACTGATTTTAGGAGAGGGAATGTGTGCAAAAACCCTGATATTACCAAGAAACTTGAGGTTTGCTCCCCATCCCCCCTTCTCTCAGTAAAACACATTCAATTCCATCAATTGCCCACAGCAGAAATGTTAATTTTCAAGAAAAATGTTTTAACAGTTTCCAGTGCAGGCCATTTCAATCCAAAAGATTCTTGGAAAACCCAAAAACTCAGTCATGAACTACATTATCTTAAAAATCTACTACATTATCTTAAAAATCTACTACATTATCTTAAAAATCTACTAGATGTTAAAAATAATCCTGTGTACCTGTTGTGAGCCGTACAAAGTCAGTAGTGTGAACAGTCTCAAACAATTTGCTCTTTTCACTTAAAGTTTATTTTAAAACTTTTGCTGCAGAAAAATTGTCCGGTTCATAGGCAGACAGCATATATTATTGATAACAACTACTACTGGGTGCTGTTAACATAAAAGCTATTCAAAGAATGTACAACTGTACAGAACAACGGGCAGATGAAAAGCTGCAAACATCAAACAAAATTTCAATTGTAGGCACATACCTAAACCGCTCTGCTTCTGTTCCAGAATAGTTCTCGGTGTTCGTAAGTTACTATTGCTTTCTGATAGGACCTGGGTATAAAAAACAGAAACATAAGGGAAAGTAGAACAGCAGCACGAAACGTCCATTTAACTTGATACAGCAGCCTGTTTCAGACAGACAAGTGTTAATAAGCTGTATGATAAGTGTTAGTAAAAATATGTAAAGGAAACATGAAAGATCATGCAATATCCCCTTCTGAAGGGAGTCCATTTCACATATGAGTTCCTTGCAATGAAGTGGTGCAAAGCAAGCATTCAGAATGAGAAAGGACACAGACCAAGACCGATATGAGAACAGACATTTGAGACATTTTATTTCATTTTACCAAATGCACTCTCCTAAACTGCGCCTGTATTGAAAAAAGGAGGGGAGGGAAGGGAAGACAGACAAGCTATTCAGGACACCATACAATCACTGATCCATGCACGGGCTCAATCAGTGTAATCTTCAGATGCTCACAGCCTTTACTGATATAAACTTCTCCTATGTAGTTTTAGAATTTTCCACAATAAAAAGGAATCACGAAATTTTTCAAAGAAAAAGGATACGGTTGACAGAACACCATCCATTGCCATACATGTAAGCAATATCTTGACATTCTAAACAATCTTTAGATCTCCACTAGTACTTCAGAAAAATTTGCTGGTTGGTTGGTGGTTTTTTTCCCTACCTTTACCCCCCAGTATTCAGAAAAATCTTCAAAATATTGTACAAGTCAATGGATGATGTACTGTGTTGGGAGTTTCAGATACCTCCGGATACAGAAGGCAAGAATTATTAGTGCTAGAATTTTTTCCCTGCAATAGTTAATACCAGGCCACTGAAAATACAATATATGCAAAACAAGTTTTGAATAGCAATATGAAGTACCAAATAAATTATTTTAAATGGTATTGGTTGCAATTATTATAAAAAAAGTTTTTCAATTTACCTACCACCAAATTAAGCAATGCTGTTTTTAAAGTCTTAAAGGACAACTAAACCAAAGCAGAAATCTGTTTCATTAGGCAGTAGACTAAGTCTTTTTTACTGTTGTAACATTCGCAATTCCTATAAAGAAACCAAATTTTTAGGAAAACGTGTAACACATTCAGTGGAAAAACATGCACTTGCTCTTTTTCCCCCAGACATTCTCGGGAAGTAATTTTAAGAGGTGGAAGAATTTGCTTCAAACATAATCCGTAACAAGGGATTAGATGTCCTTAAAGACAGTTGGTTGTTGCTTGGAATGCATAATAATGTTTAATGAAGTAAAGTTTAAAAACCTGTTGCCATGAGCCAAAAATACTGGATGTGAAAGCCAATGATTTAGGGGAGACAGGGGAAGAAGTGATTTGTTCCCCTGATCTGCGTCTTCGACGCCCAGTACCCACACCACTGGTGTAATGCAGCCAGGTACCAATACACTCTGGGCTAGACACACTCAGGGGGCTCTCTTCCTGGAAGTGAGAAAGGGGGCAAAAAACAGCAAAGCATGCAAAGTTAGATTCAACAGAGCCAAATGAACAGAAAAGAAAAAAAACCCAATCTGCTTGCACCCTTTTATATACTGCTTTTAAAACTATTAAACAGCGAATAGGGAAGAGTAATATGACAATATTAGGAAGTTATCAGTTCCACTTATATCTTTTTATTCAACTGTATCTTTTAATACAACACTTTAACCAAATTTCTGGTAGACTAATTATTAGATATGAGAGAAAAGTAATTGTTATCAATAATTCATTCATAATTTTAAGAATTTCCCACACGTTGGAAACAGGTATGTTATCCTTGGCATACTGTTTAATAGTTTCCCCCCTGTAAATACATTAAACTTTCCTATTTATTACTTAATAGTTTTCATTTTTAGCCTATAACTTTATCTAAAAGATTCTCATTTTTAGAATTGCCTTTGAGACTTTACAGCTGACTCACTGGTAGTAGCGCCAACCTGACTGTTAGTAGTTTTCCAGCCTTAAAAAAGCCCTAAAAATTATCTGATGCTGGACACCTATTAAGACTTCAAAGGAGGACAGGGTCATGCTACGAGTCCCCCATGCCATATATCATTATGTATCATTAGCAATCAACATTTTTAGCAATATAGAATTTGATTTCCAATACTGATGAGCCTTACTTTCTTCTGCTACTGTTAGAACTCTACTTTTTTTATTTTCATGACTCAATCACAGTTGCAATCATTCTGTAAATACTGCTGGCTCTACCCCAGATTAAAATTTCCACAAAATCTCACACCTGACAGTGTCCTTTCAAGTTAAGAGACACAGGTGAAGAGAAAATTAATTGCCTTATAGGGAAAAAAAAAAAAAAAAAAAAAAAAAAGGTAAAGGGCAGTGGCTGTTTAAATGGATCCTGCTTACATGCTGTTTGCAGAGCTTTGCTCTAACTGATTCACAGATCAACCCACATACTGGTTGCTTTTAGCTGTTACATCTGGTAAGCTAAGTAGGGTCCAACCAGGTTAGGAGAGAAAAAAAGGTTCAAGGCAGTTGCAGTTTAAGTTGCAATGACTTTTTTAAAAACACTTTGAAATACCATTTGGTTTAAGTATTCCAAATACTGGTTTTGCAGATTTCAGTAGGCCAGATGAAACTTCCAATTTTACTTTCTCCAAAAAAATTTCATAGTATATGTTTTCCTTAAATCAGCTATTTTCTTCCAGCAAATAAACAAGCACTGAATGCTGGAACACGTTCCATCTGAACATATATTATCTGCACAAAATTTAGCAATTTATGTTATTGATGCTTTTTGAAAGTAACTTCTGCATAACTTACGAAAATGGTTAAGAGTTTGAGGTAATAGACTGTTAAGTTGTGTGTATGTGAACTCTTAACTAGGAGGGGAGTTTGCATGATCATAGTGAAAAAAGCTTTTAAAAATCTGAAAGACTGATGTTGTGAGCATTTGTTTATGATAAAACTTGGAAATAGAAAATGTAAGACATTCACATTTATTATCTCTGTTAATTTATGCAAGTCATGTGAAGTTATACAGATATCCTCATAGAAGGGAACCATGCAACTTTTCCCCTCCACACTACCAATAACCAAGTTACTTGCAAATCTGTGATACTTTCATTGCATACAAACAGCCCATTCCCAACACAAACATGAAAGGAAAAGCTTTTGGTGTGAATCTTCATTTCTGATGGTTTTAAGCAACTGAAAATGAGGCAATAAGAAGCTGTTAGTCTGCTTCTAGCATTAATATCACAGAAGTGCCACTATGCACCATCTGAAGCTTTGCTACTCAACTGTACAAATGGTATCAGTGATACTGCTGTGCATCCCCCACCTCTGTGACATTAAAGCCGTATGGGTGAAGCACACCTAGATGTCATGGCCTTCAAGACAGGAGACTAGACTGCTCAAGATGTTATCTAAGGAATTCATGAAACATAAACCCCACCCACTTGAAAATAAAAAGCTTCCAGTTTATTCTCTTACCTTCAAATGCTTGACCAGTGGAGTCACTTTCACCCCACGTGAAAGCAAATACAGCAGAAGACATGTCTCTCACCTCCTGTACCTCCCCTACCGCCCCCAAGCCCTCCAATCCCTCTCAGCATGATCACCCTGAAGGTTTGCTTAATTCCCAATAGCAGCTCTCTTGTAAGGATGAATACAAAAGCAATGTATGTTAGTTTGAAGATGTAGGTTTAGACTGAAAAAATCTTCATTTTCAAATATCGGCTTTTCTAAAATGGCTTAAAAAGAAAAAAGTAAGTCTTATCACAAAATAATAATTCATTTTAAAAAATTAATTTCTTCAGACAAATTACCGCCATGGAGGGTTTCCCATAGAACCAGAGCAACCCTTTTGTGTGACATAACATCATACTGGTTCTTTGTAATGAAAAGCAAAAATACATTTGTTTTTGTTTTGTTACAAGTAAGGAAAAATTAATTTCTGTGAAAGACATTGTCTGGAACATAAACACTTACTTCAACAGAACCAATCTTCCTGGATCTTGGAAGGGGTGACTTTCTGTGTATATGAATTGGGTCTGATACCATTGGCTTGAACATCACTACTGACCGATCTGTTTCATCTCTTTTAGGAGCATGTGCCTCCTCATCACTGTCATTTCTGTGAGAGGTTTTCTTCGAGCCTTCATTCTACAAACAATAATATAAATAATTTTCAGTTTAGCTGCACACCTTGCAGCACATAAACAGAAGTGGCTGTTAAATAATTCTTTTGCATAAACACAGAGCAAGCCAATTTTAAAAGCACAAGATGGAAATCACATATAATTGAAGGAATTGTTCTAAACTTTAATAATCCTTGTATTTGCTCCTAACCAGCCACTGCATATGACAGTGTGGTCCTAATTAACCACACCGTTCAGCCAACATATCTTAATCCAATTTTCTTTTGACATAGTAAAAACCTGGCTCCACAAGTCAACAGGCAAGCTTTGCTTTCATTCATTTCTCGAAAAGCAGGTGGTAGCTCTGCCAACTTGACCATGTGTCTTTGAAAATATCAATCTTTCCTCAACAGTCTGTATTCTTAAACATACCTTACTTCCTTAAGTATTTCTCCCATTTTCCAGAATATCATTGATGTGACACTGATGTTGTTATCACTTTTCTTAGAATATTTCAGATTTCTAGCAAAAATTCTGGCAAAGCCATAGAAGGTCCAAATTATTTGTCCATTCAAAGTGAAATAATACATTGGGATAGCCTATATTTTACTAGATCTTTTTCTACCAAAATAGAACCCACACTTTTCTTTTATGTATGTCTGCATCCAGAAAAATTTACTTTTACTTTAAAGAAAGGCGCAATTATTACCTCTCTTGAGGCAGGTCTGTATCCATATCCAGATGGTAAATTTTTATCTTCCTCACAGCCTTTGGCTCCTGGACTAAAGTGCAGCTCAACGTGAAAACGTTCTTCTGAAGAGAGTTCCTGAAGGAAAATGATTAAATAGGTTTACACTTGAATATGTAGCTTAGCACTACTTGTTTCTGAAGATAATTATCCATTTTAAATACCTTGTTTGGATCCTCATAAAGCATGATAACAATCTGTGTCATGTAATTGAGTTCGTTGACAACGTTTAAATAATCCATAGCTCGTTTCCATTGCTCGTCTTTTGATTCCTTATGAAGTAAAGGGAAAAAATAATCAACAAATATAACCCAGCTATTTTCTTTAAGAACACTGATGATTTCCCTTTTTCACCATTTACATGGATTTTACATCCCTAGCACAAGTACAAAGCTTTTGACAGCTAAGGAAAAAACAGAGATACAACCAGAAAAGAAAAGTCACTCAAAATTACTCATCAAATGAATGAAAAGTGGAGATAAGAACTCTTCATATTTTATTTCAGTGCACCTTTGATGTTCTTTTGCCAACGATGATATATGTCTTGGAGACAGAGGCACAATTTTAAACTCCCCTGATATAATTTTGCATTAAAGTCATTTTAACTAGTATATTGTGGATAATGTTTCTAGGTATCGCTCTACCAGTCAGAGTAAATGAAGGTTTTTGCTATATAGAGGAAATATAACCATCGCATGCCAAACTATTTAAAATGAATATTCACCTTTTTTCATGCTTCAGAAAAAAGTCATTTAGTAATCCACCTCAAAGGGAACTTAAAAGTTTATCAGCTTAAGACTAGGAGTGCATCTGCTGTCGCATGTGTCACAGAGGTCTAGAATTAAAAATGCTTTTGCCGTCACTGAGCTTACTCATCCGTTAACAGAAGCAAGTATGTCGATACAAAAGTTAGTACAGTCATCAAGCTCAGTCTTAGAAGCAGCCATGTTACCTTTGTGGTGCTGCATTTATCCTCTCGAAGAGGATACATTTAGTAAGATCGAGTGCTTTTGGTTCCTCTCAAGGTATCAGAGCTTTAATGGAAAGAAGTGTTCAACTTACATCACATAAGGCACCATAACGAAGGGTGGACAACAGGGAATGGACGTGACTCTCGCTGGTGAAATAGAGCCGCGTGCGAACATGGCGTTCAGGGGACATAACACCCCTGGAGTAACTTGAAAGAAAAAAAGTCTTATTAGACCATATTGGGATGTGTCCCCATTTTAGAAATAGCTGTCAGCAAATAAATAAATCGCACTTTTAAAATTCCTATGAGCTAGTAAGTTATTTCAAATATGAAATCTATAGACTATCTCCATTAAGTCTTATGGAAATTAATGTAACCATGTAAAAAAAGTAGGAGACTTACAGAGGGTGAAGCTTATTTACAGTATCATCATCTTGAGTCCTCTGAAGGTCAGAGCGGATTTTCCTAACTAGAGGAGTGCAGTAACCTTTGGCAATCTCTAGTTTCTCAGCCTTAGAAATACCATATTCCTGTGTAAGAAGAAACTGACTTTTAGAATTCAGTTAAAGATTAAAATGCCTTCCAATGCAAAGTTTGTATATTAAAGCCAACTCATCATCTATTAGTTTGATTTGACTGCAAACTGCTTTAACATTTTTATTACATTTGATGACTGACATCCCTTCAAGTAACAACTGGTCTGCCTTTTTGCTGTTTGATTTGACAATGAGAAATAGTTTTTCATTCAGAAGTTAATCACAAAAGTGAATTCACTTTTCTGGTACAATGAAGCTTTTTTCTTAAGCAAAATATCTAGGGAATTATTCCTTCTCTTCTCCCCTCCCCAGATTTAGACATCTATGATGCATTTCATGTCACCTGATATCAAGTAACATTTTTTTTTCTTTTCTTCAAACATTCAATAAAGAGACGTTACCTATTTAATACCTCTGTCTTAAGTTTGGGGTACAACACCCACCAGATGATCTCCTATTCACCTCAATTAACACTGAAAATGGTAGTTTAATACAACTGGAACATACTGTATCTGTTACGCTACTTATGATGTTTAAAAATCTGTTCTTCCAGAAGCTTCATGCTCTGTGCCACAGATTATATGAAGGTCCTCTCATCATTAAGATGGACCTTCTAGTTACTCTAAAAAGCAATGTAAGTAACTTTCCTTTGCATTGTGTAGGCTTATCAAGTTTTCTTTTTCTTCCTTCAGTATGTGTCCTCATTTTTACCTGCTCTAACACTCTATTAAAAATGTAAGATTAACATGCCCACATGACACAACACACACTTAGTATCATTGCTCTTTTTGTCCTTCTTGCTGTCAGGGAATCTGAGAGATGGGGAGAGGAAGAAGTTCCCTCAGTTGCTGCATGCAATATGGACAAGCCATTCCTGCAACAGTGCTCTGTAACTGCAGGGACACGAAGGGAAAGCTTTAGTCTGTTCTGTCCTGTTACCACAAAATAGTTTCACGTCCTGCAGCCAACAGCATTTGAGAGCTGAGTTTAACAGCCTGTAGTACATGGAAGTTTAACTTGTCTGTTTCTGGCCTGAAATTCTATGAAACTTAATGCAGTTGTTCACATGCGCTCCACTTAAATCTATGAAGAAAGGCTGAGATGAACCACTTTATTTTAGTATACCGCAGTAAAGGAAGCAAACGTGTTCACAGCTTAAATTGCTAAAAAAATCCACTTTGAACACAGCTTAATGAATTATGAAACAAATTTTTCTTGCTACCAGAAAATGAGAGGTAACATTAAAGGCTTCTGTTACCGCAAAATACAGGAAGCTTCAGCAGAAAAAACAGAGCAGACATTTTCATGAAATGTGAAAAAGCATTTATTCTTCAATCTATTCTTTTTAATAACTGAAAATACTTACCTGAGGGATCACAATGTCAGCTAAAGCTTTTGAAAGCCTGTATAATTCCATTGTGTTTTCTAATTTTAAGGAGCCATTGTGTTGCACGTCATATTTTATACAGTCGTAAATATCAGGAATTTTGCTAATATCGTATCTTCCATTTTTTGTTTTAAAGTCTTTTTCCAGCTTGGCCCACCTGCGCAGCATCAGTTCTAGCGTTTCACTGTGGTACAGCTGAATATCTGGATAGACACATATCTCATGTAAGTAAACAGAACCATCGAAGTAACAAAAGGAAAGTTTTAATTACATGGTAGTAACAGTTGAATACAGCAAGATAAAAGGGATCAAATAAGCTAACTGTATTACTTCCGAGAGGAGGGAACAGATGTTCACATGGTTAGTTTTACTACTGAAGACATCATAGCTATGTAGCTACAATGAGATAGCAGAAAAGCTTCACTGCAGAAATACACCACTGGCCCTTTAAGCAAAGCTACAGCACCAAAAGTAGTGTCCTACAGTACAGATCATATATAAATAAAAGCAACCAAAAAAAAAAAAAGCTGTAAGAAAATTCTAGGAAGTAGGAAGGAGGAAGAGAGGCAGGACAACATCTCTGTTTTAGAACAGACCACATATCCCATTTGTCTCTCTCACCTACATGTGTCAACAGCAAGAGCCAAGAAACTGGCAGAAATGATGAATTATCCCCATCCCAGGACAGGAGATCAGCCCAAACAGACAAATCCCACTGATGCTATATCTAGAGTTGACACTTGCACTGCTCAACCTCAGAATAGAAGCTGTTTGCATACTACACATGGTAGAAAACACTGATAGCCAATATTCCAGTATTTAGCTAGTGCCAAAAAAAGCACTGTGGTCACTTCCAGCCCTAGTTTTACTCATGTCATTGGTTTATCACCATTAAGACTAACTATCATTCTGTGCAATACTACTGCACATCGTATAGCAAGCAACAGATCTTCAGCAAAGGTACTTAAATATACAAATGTACCTATGTAACTTAGCTTTAGTACCAACTGCTTTTTCTATTACTTCTGTGGACTGATAAGTTTCAAATAATTAAGACAAGAACTTCTGCAAACACCTGAGGCCTAGCTGAACTTCTAAACACCACAAAAAGTCCTTACTTGCAATATGACCATGTGTTCCTCCTGCTGGTTACTTTCAAATTATGCATATGGATTCAGACTGTGAAAATTCCTAACCCATTATTGATTAAAGTTCTGCTAAAAGCAAGTTTAATGATGAAAAGTTATGTTACAATTCTCCCTCAGATGTAAAGAAGAGAAACTAAATACAACTATAAAAAATGTTTAAGTACCTGCAGACTTTGGATCTTCCATTCTTTGCCTGATCTGAGAAGTCAAGCTCTGGATCAAGGAATAGACCTTGTCACATGTCTTTACAGGATTTTTAATAACCTGCATTGATTTTATCAGTGAGATGCTTCCAGATGGAGTAAGCTGCAATTTGAGATAAACACAAAATTATCTAAACAAACTGACCAGATTTGAAAGAACTGAGGAGATGAGATGGAATGTATGAAAGATTCTAAGTATTGGAGAAAAAGCATTCAAACGGGTTGTATTAATTTTTTAAACCATTTCTCAATGATCTATTTCCTTTGAAGCATTAAGAAAAGAAAATATATCAAAAGGTAGTAAGGTAGAGATTCAAAGGTGACAAGAAATTAATAGGGTAACTAATTCTATACAGTAAACATGAGTAATTTCAGGAGTTCCTAAAACTCTTCTTTTGTTCCCAGACAGGAAAATTGGAAAGAGCTTTAAAATTTATTATGTACTTAGCAACTTCCCATAACTTCCTTTCAAGTAATTATTGTATTCAAAAGCTCACAAAAAATAAATGTTATCATTAGGCTACACATCTCACAAAATAATCTTTGTTCTACAAAGTACTATCCTTAGCATAACCAGAAGGAAGAACGAGATTTGTAATAGTAACTGATATCTGAAAAAAAGTTTGTCTCTTCCTGTTATAGGTTTTTGTTTCTACAGGACTGCAGCACACAAACACAAAGAAAGAGAAACCCTTTAAACACATGTATATCAAGAACATACAAGATGTCCTTCAGAGCTGGCTTAACTATAGAAATTGTAGAAACTGCAAATTATCTCCATCAAGTTCAGAGTCACTAAAACAATACAGTCAATATCCATGTAAGTGAGGCTTAGCCTCAGTTTTTTCAAAGAAGTCAGTGCAATCCAAAGTAAGTAAACAATGATATTAAACAATAATTTATATACTTAACACACATACATATTTGCACTTTCCCCAGTTTCCTCAAACACACAGGATAATTTGGATATGGAAAACTTCTGCCCTCTACCCAATAGTAAGCAGTTCCCACATCCCTATTAACACTAAGTAAATCAATAGGAAAGGTGCCTTGGCACAGAAAAAAAGACCATATTGTTTTTCCAGATCACAAGTTAAAAAGAAACCAAACTAAAAATCCCAAAGGTTAGTTACTTTCAGTGACTGTTTGTCTTAGGTTTCAGCCAATTTTCAAATCCCATTATATCTGTAGAGGAAAAAGAAGGGGGAACATAAATGAATTCTTGAGGCCTTGTACCCTTTCACTTTTTCCAAGTACTGCTGGGTCCACTGCTAGCGGTGGTCTGGATGATACTTTTCACCTGTATGTTTAAACGAATTCACATAGAGTATACATATAGGGTAATAAAATTATTTTTCAATAATTTGATCTCAATACCTTTTATAAAATAGCAGTTTAATCTTAAATCTCATTTAAGGACTTGTATTTAGTTGTTATACCAGACAGAGTAAGGGCAATTGAAAGAGAAAGAAGTTTCTTAACAATAACAAACATTACTCAGGAATAATCATGTGTATTCTGTACTAAATAAGCATAAAGTATATTAATATGCACTAATTTGGCATGTTAGTGAGACATCTCCTTTCACTGATTAGAATGCATTCTGCTGGTTTTCAGCATCTTAGTATTCTTAGTTAAAAGAAAGGCCTTGTAGCAGATTGAGTACTGAGACAACTGCAGTAGGTAGGCAATACATTTTGTAACATTATACACTGTCCAAGTAAAGATTACAGGAAATGTAAACAAGATAGTTCCATTTCTTCAATAATTAAAATATTTTTAATGGAACAGTGAAAAAGATGTACGAATGAGACCCCCATCTACTCCGACTCCAAAGGTTGCAGCTATTCTGACTACTCAAATTGCAAGACAGCTCACAACATCTGGTATCGCAATCGGTACAGCTTCCTTTGTACTTCAAGCTACTTGCAAGCACACAAATAATTTTTCAAAGTAGATACATAAAACCACTGTCCATTACTTCTACACAAGAATTAGCGCTGCTGTTTACTTCATTTCACAGGAAGCTAATCATACGCTAACCTTATCGTAGTCATCAGCCGTGAACTCTCTGTCTCTCTGGAGAATTTCGTGGAGTCTTGCTTTAACGCGGTGCTGACAGCTGCTCAGAGAATCGCTGTCGCTATCCAACAGACCGTTCATATTAGCACTTTTCACCATCTGGACGAGAATAGGAGTCAGCTCTCCCTCTAAGGCCAGTAGTCCCTGAAGCAAATGATACAATTCATCAGGCAAACATAAAGAGAACAGAAAAGAATCTTAAAAAAAAAACAACACACCACCCTCAACACTAATTTAAATTCAAGATTGTACCATTTGCCTATGGATTAGATAAACAGGGACTTTGCAGACAATACAGATCTTTGCATAGAAACGGCCCCCAAAACACTGCCTTGCTATGGTTGCTGCTCTGGTTGTGATACGACGCTGCCATATCACAGAGCATGCTCACAGGCACCAGCTGAAGCGACCCTAGCATCATCTCAATGGTGCTGTAATTGCTCCTGGGAAGCCACAGCTGTTCATGTCTTGGGTTGCAGGGAGTGCACGGTGCCTTCTCCCTGAGGCTGGGAACAACAGCAGCCTGACTTGTGGAGGACATGCTCTGCTCCAGGCACTGAGTCACCAGATGGTACCTATGGGAAGAGTTAGCAAACCAAACAGCATCTGCGAAAACAAGTTGAGAGAGACAGGGTCTCTGCAGAGACGCTACAGGGGCAAAAGCCCAAACCCTGTGTGGCACATCAAAGGCTACAGTTCAACAAGAGGTGAATGAAGGCTTCAAAAATGGAAAAGGTCGGAAACTTTTGTGACTTTTCTGGCAACAGGAAGACTCTGGCATAAGGAAGGAAATGGGGTGGTGTCTCCTCAAGCCTGCTGATCAAGGAGAAAGCAGGTGAAACGGCTCAAAAGGAAGCAGTCTTCGAGAAATAAGGAGTTAAAATGTAAGATGGGTTCCTTCTTTGAATCCCCTATCTCCTAACAAGGTCGACAATACTGTTTTGCTGCTTCAAGACATCATTGTGCTGGTCTCAGGACTACTCCCTACATTCCTGCATCCTCTCTTGTCATAGCTCTGAGTAGTTGCAGGCCCCGTTTGTGGTCAGTCAGGCTACATTTGCTAGATCTTACCAAATCACGAAGGTAATAAATTGTCTGAAAGAACAGAACGAGTTGATAGGAAGGAACACCAGAACATGAAGTAGTGGCTTCAGCAATTTTAGGATGAACCAAGGTCACTCCGACCTTGCCAAGTACACCAAGAAGCTACCCAAATTAGGAAGAGTTCAGAAGTTTAATCCGAGGAAGACTCACAAGACGATCCCCCACCCTGATGAAGGCACCGGAACTCCCACCAGACGACTCCCCAAAATGGAAGACTCCGCCTATATATGAATATGCATGTAAAGATATGAATAGGCATGTAAAGATGATGTAACCTACACTCAAACTTGTATAAAAAAGCTGCACTGATTGCTAACCGACGGAACTCTTTGTCCAGGGCGGCCTGGAGAGTTCCCCAACGCGTTGTTAATAAATACCTCCTGCTTATGGACTTGAAAACTTAGTCTCTGAGCAGTTTCTATTTTATGAGCAGTTTCTATTTTCTGAGACTGCAGTTTCTATTTCACCTTTTGGGGCAAATTCGGCATCACAGGACAGACAGCTGAAATACTTCTGCACCAAGACATACAGCATGGAAACAAGTAGCAAAAATAAAAGGTCTGAACAGCTGCTGAGCTTTAAGTTTATTCAAATTACTAGACACAGGGCCTTTTGGAAGCCAGGAAGGTAAGGAGGCAGAGTTGGGTTCAAGATAAAGGAGTAGCTTGAACACTGGGACCTTTGCTTTCAAACCAGTGACAAGATCTTATTTGTAAGGATCGGAAGACAAATAAGCACAGGGCAACATCACGGCAGGCCTCTGCTACAGACCACCCAATTTCAAAGTAGAAATAGATGAAGCCTTCTTAACACAACCAGAGAAAGCCTCCTGATTGCAGGCCGTGTTTTCCATGGGTGCCCTTAGCCCTGGGTACCTCACGCATGGGTAATACTGCAACCCAGATCTCTGGAAAACACCCAGGACAATTCTTTGACCCATAGAAGGTGAAAGCAGGGATGGCTACTTGGAAGGAATAGAGACAAGACCTGAACATGGTGGGTGAAATGATGAACTGCAGACACTGTAGACTCTCCATTCCTGGAGACAGTCAGAACTTGACTGGATATGATTCTGAGCAACCTCATCCAAACTGGCTCTGTGCTATGTAGAGTTAGACTAGCTGACCTGCTGGGGCCCCTTGAAACTTAAACCTCTCTATCACTGTATTATTACTGAAACTCGTTCACCTAAGTAGTACTCATGTAACAACACACTGTCTGTGTCCTCTCACACAATTAAAAGATCTGTATCACTGAAATGAGGAAAAGAAGTGAATAAATTATTAACAAGTGCAAGTATTATGCATGCAAAGGGCTACTTGGGAGGAGCAAAATGTAAGAAGCTCTGAATTCTGTGTTTTATATTATAGTTCCTATACCTTCAGGTTTGCAATTTAAAAAAAAATAAGTTTGTGCCTTTTAAACATCACCGTAAAATTTTTATGATTTCATATCAATAAATACATGTAACAAATATTTTGATAAAGTGCCAAGATGTAGTACTTCTATCATGTCTTAGTTATTAGGTACCCCTTTTGACAGCCAAAGTAAGTGTCCTGTAACAACTTTAAGAAACTACTTCTATTAACTCCAAAAAAAAGCATGAATGTACAGTCTGTACAATTTCCATTAAAATATCGGCAGTTTGTTAATTCCACATCTCTAATAGTTTCAAATCCTCTAATTTACTCTATAAAGTTACAAATCAATGAACAAAAAGATTGTCTCAATGAAGTGTTGCCTTTTGAACTCCAAATCTTCTGGTCCGAACCACTGAAGTGACTAAAAATTGCAATTTTTGCTCGTCAAATCAGTTCCAATGTCTGTGATTTAACCAACAACACACACACATACACAATCTGTCACAGAAATCTGACAAAATTTGAGGAAAGTAAGCCCTAAACAAATAAGAAAGGTGCAAACTAAAATGCTGCCAATGGCATCCTGGGCTGCATCACAAGCATGGCCAGCAGGGTAAGGGAGGTGATTCTCCCCCTCCACTCCACGCTGGTGAGACCCCCACCTGGAGTACCGCATCCAGCTCTGGAGCCCCTAGCATAAGAAAGACAAGGGCCTGCTCAAGGGGGTCCAGAAAGGACCACGAAGATGATCAGAGGGATGGAACACCTCTCCTATGAGGACAGGCTGAGAGACTTGCAGTTTTCTAGCCCCAAGAGAAGGCTCCAGGGGATCTTATAGCAGCAGTCTTCCAGTACTAAAGGGGACTCTTCATCAGGGAATGTAGCGATAGGACAAGGGGTAACAGTTTTAAACTGAAAGAGGGGAGATTTATGTTAGAAATTACGAAGAAGTTCTTTACTGTGAGGGTGGTAAGATGCCGGAACATGTTGCTCAGAGACGTGAATGCTTCATGCTAGAAGTGTTCAAGGTTGGATGGGGCTTTGAATAACCTGGTCTACTGGAAGGCATCCCTGCCTGTGGCAGGGGTATTGGAACTCGATGATCTTTAGAGTCCCTTCTAACCGAAACCTTTCTATGATTTTGGAGGCTGTTACTGGAAAGGATTAAGGTATATTGCTAGGGCTGTATAATTAACACCTGTCTGCATCTGCTCAAAGAACTTCAAATGCTTGGCACATTAATTGGACACTTTTTCACAGTGAACTAAATACTCTTTGAAAACACATTTCTTTTAAAGCACAGCCGGCATTATACACTGTAGGCTCTAATAAACCATAAATTTCCCCAGTCTTCAAAAGAAAAAACAAACTTGAAAACATCAGAATTTTATAAATTGTAAATACAATTTCACATTGTACCTTTGCAAAAGCTGCTGCAGTCATCTGAACTCGTCCCTCATCAGAAGCGTAGATTTTGAGATCATGTCGGTAAGTGCTATGTAATCTAAGTAAACCACATCCAGGAAATCCAGCATAATCTCCTATCAAACAAATATTTTGCTCAAACTCTCAGTTTGCACTGGATTATCTTCAAAAGGGATTAATGTGATTCAATACTTTATTTCTTTTTTTTAGTTTTAGTTATTTTTTTACCTTGTCCACCTGGATACATACACCTGAAAGCCCTTCCAAGCTCCTCTGCTTGAACCCTGCCTGCAGGGGTCAATTCTCCTCCCCATTTTAGAACCAGAAGCAGGGATGGCTCATTTCTTCTATTATCTAATTGTACACAAAGAAAGGAGTTTAGTTGTCAAGTATTTGCAAATGAACAAAAATATCTGGACTATGCAGGGCTTCGGTAAAGGATCTCTGCAACATTATGAATCTTTAATAGCATTCTAACATTAAGAAAATATTGAACTGGAGAACTAAACAGGCACTTAAAGAAACCTGAAGTAGTTAAATTACAGAGGAAACATAAGTGAAAAATATCTAGCATGAAATCTGAAGCAAAAAGTAAATTAAGACACAAAAATTAAGACAATTTGGATGCTAAATACCCTAAAATTATTTCTGTCAATAACCATGGGTCAAGGACCAGAAAAGTTTTTATAAAAAGTTTTAAAGCTAGCAGTAAATGTTGAGTGGGATTTCTCATCCTGGCCTCCAAACACCATTTTGACTGAATCACTGAAGCTTCTTTTCACCCTGCTTTTTTGTTACAAAAAAGCAATGTTAGAATACAAATTTACCACATTGTTTTAAGTGTATGATTCAGCAGATTAAAAAACCAACAACAATACAAACATTCATTCTAAAGACATATTCTTTCTCTTAACATCAAGGTATGTTATGCCACTAGTCCGTGACTATTTAAGCACACATTAGATTAAGCAATTAGGTGCAAAAGTAATACAATACCTTCCTCTTCACTGGAAGTCTTTGGGCAACCATGAGGAAGATACGTTAACTGAACTTTGCGATTTATGCCTGAAAAATGCCCGTACCTGAAGTAGGAATAGGGGAAAATGAAAGGGGAAGAGGGAGAGAAACTTTTAAAATATTTTTCTCCAAACCTGCTGTGCTACTGTAACAGAATATAATAAATCTATGCTGGTCATTGCCATTTGACCACCATTTGTTGAAGCAATGCTTAGAACAATCCTAACTCAAAAAGCACAAAATGACTACAGAAATATCAGCTATTCTACAGTGAAACATTTAAAGATACTATCTACTACCTTTTTTCCCCACCACTGAACATAAAACTGGGGGAAAAAAAAAAAAAAGGCATTTTCAGACTGCACAAGTAATTCATCTATTTGGATCCATAACTATGGTGGCTACCAGTATTCAGAATCTGATCTGGCAGTGTGGATAGCTACTATTTTGTTAGCCAATTAAGTTCTCAAGCAGAACTCAGTATTTCAAACTATTGTCATAAATTTCAATAATAACTGTCTTTACCCTGTTTTTTTTAAACATTAAAGTTATGTACTACCATTTAGGTTCTGAGACTCCAGATCCTCGATAAACTTTGAAGCCTTGGGCTTTCCTTTTTCCTTTTTTTTCTTTTTGAAAGTATTAAATATTTCAGTCTTAATATACAAAGCCTTATTTATTTGGAATCCTCCAAGTTTGCTGTAAGCAGACAGCACACACGGTGAAAGTTCTTACTGGCTCCATCAGACTTCATTATATCACACACTGCCAGAAGCAGATCCTGCACTAAAATACTTTCATTTTAAAAACATGCAAGAGGATAAAAGTTGAGATCAAGGAAAATAACTTTTTGATGTAGAAAGTATACTGAGAAACTGGGTAAAGCAATAAGTTCAATTAAAAAGATAAGGAGAAAAAACAGATAGATGGCCCAGTTCTCCCCCATAATGTCAAATATGACGTCCTTTCTCTTGATAATCTCAGTGCTTGAATTAATATAACGTTAACTATTTGATAGCCATTGCAATCCAAGAAGTAACTGGTCAAACAGGTCAAAATAGCAGATGCAACTTTGTCGCTATGAAGCCTGAAAGTTAGACACTTACATTTCTAACACAGTCTTTAGCTGTTCAAGCTTTGCTTTACTTTCTTCAATTTCAGAATCATTGTTTTGCCCAAGTTCTACAAGGAGTTGCCTTGCTATATCAAGCACTTCCTATAGAAAGGAAACAGGATTTACTCAAATAAATAATTTTCTACTTATAAAATACTACAGCAAGAAAATGAAGACAAACTTGCCTGCAACTGCTTTGGTTTTTTCAGTTTTAGTTTTCCAGATTTATATCCATCACATTTTTCAAAGAGATCAAAAAACCTTTAAAAGAAAGATTACTGATTAAAAATCAGGGTTAATAAGTTAAAATATTACTTGAACAAGTGACTCAAAAAGTTAAAGCTGTCTGAAATTAGCACCTTTACACTATTGGAAAAACATGTTAAAACCTGCGCTACAAAGGTCAAACCAACCTTTACTCAAATCCTTTTTTCCTAGAAAGTCTTCAATACATTAGAGAAGCTATGACATAGTAGCAATTACGGAAACTTGGTGGGATGAGTCCTATGACTGGAGTGTGGCCATCAATGGGTACAAGCTGTTCAGAAGGGACAGGAGTGGAAGAAGGGGTGGAGGTGTTGCCCTCTATGTAAAGAAGTGGCTAGAATGTGAAGAGTTGTTGCTAAAGAGTAGCCATGACCAGGTTGAAAGTTTATGGGTAGGAATTAGGGATTGGGACAACAAAGGGAGCCTTGTGGTAGGAGTCTACTACAGGCCGCCTGACCAGGCGGAGCCTGTCAATGATGCCTTCTTACTCCAGCTTGAGGAGGCATCACGATCACAGGCTCTCATCCTGCTGGGGGACTTTAACCACCCCGACATCTGCTGGAAAAGCAACACAGCTGGCTGCAGACAATCCAGGAAGCTCCTAGAGTGCCTAGATGACAACTTCCTGCAACAAGAAATTAACAGCCCTACTCGAGGAAATGCATTGTTGGATCTGTTGATCACAAATGCAAGTGAAATCATCAGGGATATCAAAATTGAAGGTAGCCTAGGCTGCAGTGATCATGCCCTAGTGCAGTTCACTGTCCTAAGGAGTTTGAAGCTCACCAGAAGCACAGTTAGGACTCTAAACTTCAAGAAAGCAAACTTCCAGCTTTTCAAGGAGTTAGTAAATAGGACCCCATGGGAAACAGCCCTCAGGGACAAGGGAGCGGAACAAAGCTGGCAGATTTTTAAGGATGCTCTCTATAGAGCACAAAAGATCTCAATCCCCACATGTAGGAAAATGGGCAAGGAGGGCAAGAGACCACCATGGTTGAGCCAAGACCTGCTGGTCAAACTAAGGGGCAAGATGGGGCTACACAGGAAATGGAAGAAGGGACAGGCATCCTGGGAAGAGTATAGGGATGCTGCCAAGATGTGTAGGAATGAGGTCAGGAAGGCCAAGGCACAGCTAGAACTGAACTTGGCAAGGGACGTAAAGAAAAATAAGAAAGGCTTCTACAGGTACGTTAACCAGAAAAGGAAGGTTAAAGAAAATGTACCCCCCCTGATGTGCAACAGTGGGGAACTTGTATCAACAGATGAGGAGAAGGCAGAAGTTCTCAATGACTTCTTTGCCTCGGTCTTCACTGGTAACCCCCTTCCTCCTAGTTCTTGTGTTGATGACAAAAAAGTTGGAGACCAGGGTGACAAGGTCCCTCCCACTGTAAGTGAAGACAAGGTACGAGATCAACTCAGGAGCCTGAAGATATACAAGTCCATGGGACCTGATGAGATACATCCCAGAGTCCTGAAGGAACTAGCTGATGTAGTTGCCAAACCACTTTCCATGATATTTGAAAAATCATGGCAGTCAGGTGAAGTCCCTGCAGACTGGAAGAAGGGGAACATCACACCCATTTTTAAAAAGGGTAGAAAGGAGGACCCTGGGAACTACCGACCTGTCAGTCTCACCTCTGTGCCTGGGAAGATCATGGAACAAATCCTCCTAGATGCCATGCTTGGGCACATGAAGGACAGGGAGGTGATCCAGGACACCCAACATGGCTTTACTAGGGGCAGGTCCTGCCTGACTAACCTAGTGGCCTTCTATGATAAAGTGACTTGGTCAGTAGACAAGGGGCAACCTATGGATGTGATCTATCTGGATTTCTGTAAGGCCTTTGACACGGTCCCCCACAACATCCTGATTGCCAAATTGGAGGGGTACGGATTTGATGGGTGGACTGTTCAGTGGATAAGGAACTGGCTAGATGGTCGCATCCAGAGGGTAGTACTCAATGGCTCAAAGTCCAGATGGAGACCAGTCACAAGTGGTGTTCCTCAAGGGTCCGTGCTGGGACCGGTGCTGTTTAACATTTTTATCAATGATATAGACAGGGAGATTAAAGGCACCATCAGCAAGTTTGCGGATGATACCAAGCTGTGTGGTGTTGTCGATACACCAGAGGGATGGGATGTCATCCAAAAGGACCTGGACAGGCTGGAGAGGTGGGCCCAGGTGAACCTCATGAGGTTCAACAAGAGCAAATGCAAGGTTCTGCACCTGGGCCGGAACAATCCTCGCCACCAATACAAACTAGGGGGTGAGGTGTTGGAAAGCAGCCCTGAGGAAAGGGACTTGGGGGTGCTGGTGGACGAGAAGCTGGACATGAGCAGGCAGTGTGCAGCTGCAGCCCAGAAGGCCAATCGCATCCTGGGCTGCATCAAAAGAAGCGTTGCCAGCAGGTCCAGAGAGGTGATTCTGCCACTTTACTCTGCTCTGGTGAGACCTCACCTGGAGTATTGTGTGCAGGTCTGGAGCCCTCAATACAAGAAGGACATGGACCTGATGGAGAGGGTCCAGAGGAGGGCCACAAGGATGATCAAGGGGATGGAGCACCTCTGCTACGAGGACAGGCTGAAGGAGCTGGGGTTGTTCAGCCTGGAGAAGAGGAGGCTCCGGGGAGACCTAATAGCAGCCTTCCAGTACCTGAAGGGAGCCTACAGGAAGGCTGGGGAGAACCTGTTTAGAAAGGCCTGTAGTGACAGGACGAGGGGAAATGGCTTCAAGCTGGAGGGGAACAGATTTAGATTGGAGATTAGAAGGGGGTTCTTTACTGTGAGGGTGGTGGAGCACTGGAACAGGTTGCCCAGGGAGGTGGTTGAGGCCCCATCCCTGGAGATATTCAAGGAGAGGCTCGACGAGGCCCTGGGCAACCTGGTCTAGTTGGGGGTGTCCCTGCTGACTGCGGGGAGGTCGGACTAGATGACCCTTGGAGGTCCCTTCCGGCCTGGGAAATTCTATGATTCTATGATTCTATGAAATAAGAACACTAAAAACATTCTCTTACTGCCTTGTTAAGTCTTAAAAAAAAAAAGGAAGATATCCTATATATTAAATGACATAATATTTGAATATACAGCTATGTCAATTTTTACTCTTCAAGAGTGATCCTGAGCAAAAGCAATGACCAAAAATACCAAATGAGCAGTCCTACACTTTTGTAGCATGTATCTCTGAATGCAAGAACCTAGTCCTGAAACAATTACTTTTTACTGAAACTGCACTGAATTCCAGGCGAATTATGTAAGGCACTTTACGAATGCTAACATAAAAATGGTATCTACCAGGAATTCAGAGGCAAATTTTGACAAAAGTAAAAGACAAAAAGGTGAGGTGCAGTAAGATGACAGCTCATATATGAACAGTGAATGATAAGAAGAGAAGGACAGAAGTCATGGTCAAATCGTGAACCAGAAATATTCTCTTCTGAGCTATTCTGAATAAAGACATCTACAGAGCCAAATGCATTTTCATTAAGATCAAGCTGGACTGCTCACAAGGCACAGCACATGATGAAGGAAGACTGCAGAAGCAATTTGACAGTCCTGTTAGGGAGAGAGAGGTCCTTAAAAGAAAATAAAACAAAACAAAAAAGCAATTCCTGCTCAATTCATTTCTTGCAAGTCTCCAAGAACTGAGCTCTGCTCTAAAGCACCCAAGCTAGCTTATACCAAGATTCTACTTACCTCTGGTGTTTTACTTCCATTTTCATTTTTTGTTTTGGTGTTCGGTCCCCATGGCGTATTACAGCTATAACACATCTAAGCTCCATCCTGAAATTTCAAGAGTTACATTTCTCAATTCTATACACAAAAGTCTTTTATTTGATATGAAAACCACCACAAATCAAGACAATTGTCAAAGCCATAGTTATCTGACATAACTATAGAAGTGATGGAAGGATATGCAAGAATATAAGGTTAACTGAAAATGATGTAAAGTATAAAACAGAAATACTGATTTTAAGACTTGGATAACTACAGAATATCTATTTTAAGTAGTTTTTAAAACAATGATTTTGAGGTTCATTAAATGAGAGAGCATGTTTATTAGAAGTGCATATTAAGTTGGTGCTGGAACAATGATTAGCAGTGAAAGAAGCTATGCATAAAAGATGCTACACTTGAAAATCTGCTGTTCTATACTCAGCTTGACTAAGGGTCAGAAACTCTGACTGCTGGCAATAGCAATTCTGATTCCTTCCTTGTTTTCATCACACAAAACAAGTGTTCATAGGCCAAAGTGGTCACACCTTGTGAAGAGAAAAAAAATTCACACAAAAGTTACATTTAGAGTTTGCACAATTCAGGCGTAGCTACAATTTTCTTACATTGTTCCAGAGGTGGTTGGCACAATAGGGATGTCTTCAGCTTCCAGAGGAATTGACCATGGTATCTGAAACTGGGGAGCAAGTTCTCTCATTATGATATTTCTAAAAAAGAGGTTAAAAAGAAGAAAAAAAACACCACTAAGTTTATGGCACAGCTTATACAACATATATGAACTCCAAACCAAATAGATTATATATATATGTGCATTTTTATCAATGTGTTTTTAGAGCACTACTTGTCATGAATCTCTAGATGCATATTTTTCTTTTGATTGTGTAATAAAAACCTACTGAAACAATTTAAAGCAACTGCTAAAGAGATAACATTAGCTTAATGGCCCTGCATTTGTAAGAAACCTCCGTTTTTGAACTCCAGTTCCCAAATGAGTTCCTTGGATATGATTTAGTCTTGTTCATTTAAATATTCAGATACCTGACGCCATTGCCATAACTGAAAGTCTCTGATAATCAGCAAGCTATTCTTATCAAAGAGTAACTGGTACCTTTAGTGGTAATTTCTCAAAATTACACAGTTCTACTGTGATAGGACTGGAAAAACAGGTAAAGCCTCCATTCATAACTAAAAAATGATAACACAGCCTCCTCTTGCTAATCTTCTAAAGCATTTCATCAAAACATTCTGAACTTCAGATCAGTATCTACTTAAGAAGCAGTAACATGGAGGAAAAAAAACCTGTGCATTTTGAAGTAGCATGATCCAAAATTTAATTTCTAAATAGCTTTGAAAAAAATCTGCTGTTACTTAACACTGCAATGTGTTACCTTAAGAAATAAACCATAAGGAAAAAATTACGAGTTAACTTTTTCAGAAAATTCAACAGCTGCAACAATTTGAATAAAGAGAAGTCAAAACGGGTCTGAGAATTGTAATTCTGACTCAAAAAGTGGTCTAAAACAAAAGGACCATGGTTGTTATCTAGTATTTCAGCTTAGCTCTTCCTCCATTTAATAAGATCCCAGACCATTTATAATGCAGAAAGTCATGCTGTATCTCATCCATGCCATCTTACTGTAAAGCCAGTTTAACTGGCCAAAAGGTTATCAGCCCGCTCCAAGGGCAACATTTCATGGGCACAGAGTTCACTACTCAATTCTGTATGGTCCCTTGTTATACCTTTTTTTTGCTTCCAGTAGCAGAGAGAAGACGGCGTAACAGAAGACACCTTAATACTACATCGGTTTGGATTTACAGTATGAAATCTACAAATACACAAGTATACACAGCTTCAGATTGAGGACAATGTACATTAATTTGGGGACATACTAAAGAGCAGCAAGCACAACCATCCAGTAGTGCTTCTCTACTTGTAAAACATCTCAACTACTTTTAAGAACTTGATCTGGCTTTCAAAATACTTTAGCCTCAAGTATTCACAAAACACTCAGACTCAGATGCTCGAGATGATTTCAGGAATAAGGAATTTATTTATGGTTTATTAATTCATTCGGGATTGCTTGAAGTATTTTATTTATTTTACTTTACTTCATTTTAAATAATTAATTTAGGAATAAGAAATAAATTGTACATAAACTATAGTCACATACAACAGAGCGAAGAGGCAAAACTCCTGAGATAAAAATCAGTAAACTCTTACCCCAGTATCTTAGCACAATCATCATAGTATTTCATGGAGTTTTTCACAAAACTGAAGCCATTCACATCACAGACATAGGACTGTCCATTAGCACGCAGCAAATCAAAGCCACAAACTGTTTGCTGTTTTAAGAATAAAAGTTCAAGTCATTGGTCACCTTCCTTAGGATTGCTTATGCTAAATACCATTTGTGTTTTAACATGGTATTCATCTGAAAACATGACAAAAATACAACAGATTTTATACTTAGTACCTTTTGCCAGTTCCATGTTAGGTTCACTCATGTCATGCAAACATCTTCATATTTTCAACTTTGTATCCCCAATTTGATTTTACCCTTCCTAACAGGGACCCAGAGCAGTATTAGTATCGAGTATCAGTATTGAAGGTTAAGTCCACATGCGCACAAACTTAACCTTCAAGATTTACAGCATAAGCAATGATGGGCCTACAAATCCCCCATTCTGATGATGGTTTCCCCTTAGACATGGTTTTTAAGGGTGGCAGACAAGAAATATCAATAAAAACATTATTGTCCGAATTTAAATTTGACAGGATAGTTTTGTCGTTGACATAATCATTGATACTACTGGTACAGGAACCAGATGCTATTTCAACGGGTTACTGTTTTAGATCTCAAAGCTTACTTTGTTGAGTGTTAGAGGGATAGGCTGAGTGGCAGCCTACATGCTCCAGAATGCCATCACAGCTACACACAGGTAATAAGACAGACCGAAAGACAGCCTTTCGATCAGACAGGTGAAAGGAAGGTAAGAGATTGACTGAAGTTTTGAACACAGGAATCTTAAAACTATACAAAAAAGGAAACTATCAAACACTTCAAGTAAGTACCTAGTCACGTCAGTACCAAATTAACATTTAATTGGGCCCAATGTAAATACAAGGTAATAGAAGTTACAAAAACATAACTACTTAAATTGTGTTTCTCTAACTTCGAAACCATTAACAAAATTTGCAAACACATCATGCGTAGAGCAGATACACTGCAGAATAGCAAAGCACAATAGCAACATGTGAATTCAGGAAACTCATGTAACGTAGGCAACCCATCTGGAACTTTTCAGTGCATTAAAGGAAGAATTCTTCTAAATTAAAAAACAAGATGTGGAAGTTTAACTTTACACCTTCTTAGGAGTTCTGCAGCTATTATCACTGCTGGCTCCGTGAACCAAAATCCCATGGAAGCTTCATGTAATAAACAATTGATTAACACTAAATGTTTGATCAGATAGGAAAGTAATCAGCTTACTTTAAAGGCAAGGCATACTTTCCAAGCAATTAACTTCTCTCTTGCATTCAGGATGACTGGGTACCTCACTTCTTTTCCTTCACTATCTCTTTCTACCTTGCCATCCAGAGCTGGAGACTTCCGGGCTTCAGCATGAGCATAGTCTGGACCCACTGTGTACACCTTTATAGAAAAACAGGAACTCTTGATTCAGTGTCATTAAATTACATTACACATATGCATACATTTTGGTAAACTTATCTAAAATGTGGTAACAACTTCCAAAGATACTAACTGCTTTCATCATTGAAAAGGCCACTCTAAAGTACCTTCCTCAACAGCATTCTCTGCCCTCAGAGAATACCCATCATTTACTGACAACCTAGGATAAAGCAAGAGGAGAAAACGGTTGGAGCACAGGTAAAGAAAAATAATTTAATCAATTGCCAATTTAGTCAAATCAGGCAAGAGGGTGAGTTGGGTGAAGCTGCTTAATGCAAGGTTGACAGTCTTGTTACTTGAAAAAAGTCCATTATTTATTTGAGGTGTTGAAAGTCCACAGCTGCCTCCTGATTTTGACTACAAGAAGTAGCCAAAATAGTCCCCACCCCTCAAGTCATTTGCATCTCTTCATGTTGTGAGAAACTTTTCTTTCTGGAACCAGTTTGTAAAACTCTTACATAGACGCCTGTAAACTCAGATTAACCTATTGCAAAGTGTTGCACAGTATAACCAGCTGAAGAGTATGCTCATGAAAACATCAACTTGGAGAATAGGGAATTTGTCTGAGAACGTTCCACTCATACCACCAAATGGAAGAAGGTGGCTGCGATTAATAAAAGGGCTCTTTGGCCTAAGACCGGGTTAAATATCACACACTCCAAACCCCCACTTTTTGTCTAAATTTGGTAATCTCTCGTGTATATTGTAAACCATTTCAAGTTTTGTGACGGGCTTAATATAGCCAGAACTAACACAAAGGCAAAGAAGACAATCTCCATGCAGCACTGTCTTAGTACCTATTCTGTTATTGCTCTATTTTAGCATTCTTTAATGATACCTAATCTTCATATCTGTTAAGAAAATAAATGAACAGAAGAATGAAAATAATTACAGATAAGGTCAATGCATTATTTTCTCCAATTTCATATAGTTTTATTAATTAACTTTTGTTTGTTAATTAGTATACTAAAATAGTTGGTAAAATCTGTTTCATTTGCATTCATCTTTGTAACCTTCAGCAGACAACTAGGCAGCATCTGTTTATTCAGGAAAGTATATGCTGTTCTGGCACTGATACAATACAAAAAAGAAAGACAACGTGTTGGGTAATAAGCCTCTAGCACTTGATTCTAACATAAGTGAAGTTGCTCTATATTACAAGCACTGTGTTTAGCTAGAATAAGAATTACATTATTTACTTATGAACTGTATCAAAACATTAAAATTAATCCTTGACACAAAGATATACTTTCATCTTTAAAACTGACTAGCCCTTGGTGCACTTGATTGTTCTAAATATAAATAAGAGCGCTCAGTTGTCATACCTTCACATCAGTGCCATCTGTAGGCATGAATTCCTCATAAATATAGGAGCCTGTTTTTCTCACACTGCTTTCGGGAGAATAAACACTGCTTCTGCTGCCAATCTGAAAGGAATATTTTTCTATTAATAAACTCATAGGCTACTGCCTGGGAAAATTTAAAATTCCTTAAAGTAACACACTCATACTGAGAAAACACTTCCTGTACCAAAGGAAACACACAGGTTCTGATTATTCCCATAAGATTTTTATAAGATTCTTAAAGTGCACTGATAGCGCGTGCTTCTTTTATCTATAAGAATCTGCAGTGGCTGACAATCTACTGCGAGGAACAAGGGTCTTCATTCAATCTACATGTTCTCCTGAACTGAATTTCTCCAAACCACCCCTACACCTACACAAGCATGACATGACAGAACAGGTCACAGCTAACATACACACAGGACAGAATTACTCTGCAGACATCTACAGCTTCTCAATAGCTTTAGTACAATATCCTCACCTTTCGAAAGAGCCTTTGGCTTCCACCCCCAGCAGATGTTGGATAGTAAATGTAAACATTGTGGTCCTCAGCACTAACTGGCTTTTCTACAAAAGGCTTTTGGAAAATTTCTCCATTCACTTCCACGTGATCTTCTCCTTCAATCAAGTTGCATTCTGAACAAACAGTGAGAACAACAGAGAAGTTGTAATACATTCATGGAATGGAATGGTTAGAGACTCAGGGTAATTTTGCACATTGAAATAAAAAGATTATCGCATTTTTGTTTCACTGATTTGTTACTGACTGCACAAAGAGTTAATAATGATCATGTGCTGAACATGTCTGCTGTAACACCTCTATATTGTGCTACTTTATTAGAATGTTCAAGGATTTCTGTCGAGTCCCTCAGTGTCGGACAAGAAACTGCCTCCTAGAGATGCAAAAGCTTGCATGGGTGGTATGTTTTTGGAAGTGTTTCGAAGGGCTTCAGAAAGGCTGTTTGTCTCTTTCTTGAGTGCCTTTCTCTGAAGTATCAAGGGGATGGCAGATGGACAGTGAACATGGTGTGGTGTCAGAGTACATTTAATAGGCTGAGAACTGTCTCATACTGTTGACAGATGCACCTTGTACAGAGGATTAGGTCCTCTGGAATCAGGCATCAGGAATCTCTTCACTACTGGCTCACTGCATGGAGCAGCTTTTATTTGACCTTTGTAGCATGAGTCAGTCCTTCTTCCCTGAGATTATGCAGACGTTTTAACCTAAAATTTTGTAACTCTTAAGAGCTACGCCAGAGTAATATTTCAATTTTATTTTTTTCTTATCTCTTACACTTAGGTCTTGATCTGTCATTGCAATCTCCTATTGTTGCTTTAAGTCTTCATTTTAGTAGAAAAAGCTGTTAAGTTTCTTTTTAGGTACAGAAAAAATTAGTTCCAATTTATATTCAGAGTATGTCACTTGCAGATCTGTCTGGGCTAGATTTCCCTTCCATAGTTGCTTATACTTAGAAGGGAAAGTATTCAATGGCCTGAGTTGTTTCTGTCAATATTAATTTCCTAAGTAAAATTACTAATTATTGTCAGTAATGTAACATCGCGAATGTTGCTGTCTTTGGCGGCATATGAGAATTTCAATTTGAGTCTGCAGGTCCCTATATTCCAGTTTTTCTATGATGGGTTTGAGAGGATTGTGACCCCAAGCTTCAGAACCATGCTTTTCAGAGGCATGCATGTACTGCCTTTGGCTGGGATGGAGTTAATTTTCTTCACAGCAGCTGGTACTGTGCTATGTTTTGAATTTATGACCAAAATAGTCTTGATGTTTTAGTTACTGCTGAACACTGCTTACAGAGCCTCAATGCCTTTTCTGTTTCACATACTGCCCCCACAGCCAGTAGGGGTTAATCCACAACGATACTTTAAATACTGAAGGAGAAATCAGCTTCTACACAAATTAATTATTTGTCTAGCAAGTGAAATTTAGGTCTCCACTACGTATGTACTGATCTCCAGTGGAAAAAAAGAGATGCCAATGGTCGATATTTTAGTCATCAGTTCTTACCTTGGGGATTGTTCGGATCACGGTTCAGAACTGCATAGCGAGGAAGTAAAATGCCTTCAGCTTTAAGAATACCATATACTTCTCTCCTAGAAGAACAAAAGTTGCACAGTGAGACAGCAAATCCTGCCAATATTTGTATTTTACAGGCTGTGAGTCAAGTAGGAGAAAAACACATACTGGGTTGGTTTTTTTTGAATTACACAGGATAAGAATACATATAAAATACTCGTTAATGTAATGCTTTAAAGGTCACTGACACAGGTGTATGTTTGCAGTGATCTCATCTATGTCAGCAAAAATGTAATTTGCTATGCCAGTCCTGTCCTCTCCACTCTGGCAGTGCAACAGCAATTTACGTAGAACAATTCTCTTGTTAAAGGAAACTATTAACACGAAGAGTTGAAAAAGTTTATATGGGACAGTAAATGAAGGCACCCAAAATAGCAAGTCTGCTCACTGTTTAGACGGCTCCAAGTTTATGTATTTTGCTGAACACTGTTTTGTTAATATTTGCTATGAATGATTGCAGCTCCAAAAGAAAATTCACTCTGAATAACCACACAATCTTTGAATACCAACAATGTCTGTTAAGTATCCACTTAACAGAAAAACAAAACCTTTAGTAAGTCACATGAATTCTACAATTACTGGAGGTAGTGCAGTTGCTATACATACTTATGCTATACTGATTTTCAGAGCTTAAACTTTTTTATCTGCTAAGCTTTAGACAAATGTATCACCAAATTTCTACCTTGGTAAGTCTTCAGATGTGTCAATAAAATAGCAGTAAAAGAAAAAACACACTTAAAGACATATCCCAGAAAACTAGGGATACATTAACAAAGCCTAACATTCACTGTAATTTTATTTATACTACTGTACAATACATTGGAACTGTTGCTATGCAATGACAAGATTCTCACCGTCTCTGAGTTAAAAGTAGTTTGCTGCTTACCGGTAATTAGCATTACTTACCTGTCTTGTATGTGATACTGCATATTCAAGTCATTGATTATGAATGGATTCCTGAGTTTTGCATAGGCAACTGCTTTGTCCAGTGGAAATCCTAAAATATTTATTAAGGCAAATAAATTAAAACTACAAAACACAACACCAGTAAATAGTTTGGACCCTTCATATTCAAGCTTTAGAGTACAACCAGAGATATGGGTTAAGTGGGAGGATGCTCCCTGAACTACAGACACACATAACATAACCATAAGATGATCATAAAACCACTGCCTAATTTCAGTATAGGCTGGCAAAAGCAGCAGTCCTGTCTCCAGTCCCCTCCTCCTCACTCCACATGCCCTCCACTTCCATGGGACCAGAACTAAGGCTTTTATTGCTCCTGCCTGAAAATAGGATTTTTAACTTAAGCCTAACCATATCTGGTTCGCTGCCAGGCCCACAAAAACCCCTATATGTTGGCAGAGATACATGAACAAGTGGCCAGAGACCCAACACTCCCACTGAGAAAGCAGCATGCCTTCACAGTTCTTGGACCACATAAGTATTAGATCACCATTTCCACTGGCTCCACAAATATTTACCAATGGAATAGTTATTTTAAATACTAGGTCAGACAGGCCTTTCTCAAACAATGACAACAGTATAATTAAAAAAAAACTTGTATTTTAAGACTCAGCTGTATTATTTTAGATAAGACAGTTGTATTATTTTAGATAAGACAAACAAATTGCTTCCTAGGAAAGAAAAGACAAAAAAACATTCAACAACCCTCACACTGGCTAAGGTATTTAGAAGTTAAAAATATTTATGGTATTATTAGAAGATTTACCTTTAGAATGAAAAGAAATGAGACAGTCACATAAAGGCCAGTTTTCTACTGGCTCATTCAAAATAACATCCTCCTCAAATATTACCACAGTTATGTACTTAAACATGGAGAGGCGTTCAAGAATTTCTTTCATTGGTTTGGACTTTGATTTCTTAGCCATTGAACAAATCCCAACTGCGATTTGTCTTTCTGGTGGCTGAAGAGGGGAGGAAAAAAGAAATTATTATTTTTAAGTTCTCTCAGAAGACAACAGAGTTTTAGCAGCACAATATTAGAGCAAGCACTTTCTGTTAAAATTCACATATGACCTTTAATTTAGTGTTTAATCAGGTAAATTGCAAGCAGGTAACAAAATGCAGCACACCGCACTGCATCCTTAGGAAAAATGCCTCAAAAAATGAAACTGTTCAATAGCTGTACGCTACTTTTTGTGAGTACTGTATCAGGAACAAACATAGGATCACCATCTTTAGTCAGAAATCTCAAATCTGAATTAAATCATACATATGGCTTACTCTGAAATTAACCTGCAATTCATTTTTAAACTATTTAATTTTTCTACCTCTACTTAGTAGTTGACAAGGCTTCTCATCTTACTACCTAGTACTGTAAGTGAACTGGGATTTCTGAGCTTCTGAGTTTCACTTTTCTTCTGTATATTCTGTATTTTCTTTCATGTTATAAGCCTTTAAAAATTTATATCCCTAGTGGTATTCCTAAGTGCAACAGCCTACCTACTCCTCTGTTTAAAAAGAAACAAAAAAACCCAACCATCCTTTATTTCAACTTACTGTTCTTTTAAAACATACCCAATTACCTTCCCTTGCTAACATACACAGACTGAATTGAGCTGTATGAGCTGCTACTTTTGCACTACATCTGTGCATTTCCAAGTTACTTTTAATCACAGTGTTTTATTAACACTTTCTTGCATTTATATTTTTCAGACATGCTTGCAATCAGTGAAAATTTAATCTGACTATTCCCTAAAGTGAAATGTTATAGAGTAAAAGAACAACAAAATGCAGCTTAAAAATGACATGACTCATGCATAATAAAATTAAGTTCGTCTTAAACTAAAAATTTGTAAGCACAGTGCTAAAATACAATTCAGAACTCTCTGCAAGGATAATAAACTAAGGTATAACTTAAGATTAATTTAGCATGCACTTTATATACACCAAGACAAGGAAGAAGAATGAAAACATCAGATCTTAATGAAAACAACAGTAAGATGAAAAAAGACATGTTGAGTTTGTTCAAACTGAAAAATCAAAAATTAACTCCAGAGCAGTTGCAAACTGACACAAAAGAAAAATTCTCAATCATTTTTCACTACTAATTATCCAAATAAATAAAATGAAGAGTTATGCCAACAAGTTATACCCAAAATATAAATCAAGTCTGAAAAGCTGGCACATTAACCTCAGCTGTGCTGAAACTCTGTATTAAGGTCAAGCCCACCTACTTCAAAGTTCAAGGTATACTTACTTTTCAAGTGTGCTGCATTTCCAAACATAACTGACATCATTACCTGAATATGGACAATTCCCCAATTCACAACACCATTTCAGTATTAGACTTCTGTGATCTCATGCCATTTCAAAGTAAAATAATGCTAAAAAACATACAGAATAGTACACACATGCCCCTGTGGTACATACAGAGTCATACTCTTCCTCCTCTTCTTCCCCATGGTCATAGAAGTGTTCGTAATCCGTAGACCTGGCCGCATCCAACAATTCTTCTCCATCTTCTCCACCCACGAAGAATCTAGGCGGATCATTCTCTGTTGCACTAACAGACATGGTTACAAGATCTGTAGAGACCTATGTAGAAACTGCAGCCACTTTGGCAGCTGAGATACTGGGCATGTTTCCCGCTGTCCCGGGAACACAGAAGTCCCCTGCTCTTTGATATTGCTGGTGCAGTGTTGCCACTGTGCTGACGTTGTCTGCCAGGCACTGTTTAACCGGTATCATCTGCTCATCATTGGTTTGAGCTGCTGCTCCAAGAAACTCGCGATAGGCTACTGCTTCCCTGAGATGATCCCACAACTTTTTAACCTAAAAGAAATTCCAAAACAAACAACAAAGAGAAAAAACACATTTGATAAAAGGCACATAAAATAGATCTTCCTCATTTAGAAAAAGTATTTGGACATTTACAGACCTCTGAGCAAAGCATCAGAAACAAAACCGTGCACACTACACAGTCTACACTTTCAGATGTTTAGAGGAAGGGGGATAGTTTCAAGATATTTTCAAACTACTGATACAGACATTTTAAAAATAGGCAACAAAACTCACAGAAGTAAAAACTAACACATGGATTTCATTCCCAGCTTAAGAAGGGTAACGTGCAGAGTATATCTTTTATTTGAAAAATAAACCAACAAAAATCTTCCCCAATGTTTGTGATATTTCTCTCACCATTGTTGTAATCAGCTGTTTTTTCCCCAAAGTTTCCTAATCAAATGGCAATGGCAAACAGACAAAAATGCTAATTAGAACTATAAAACCTCCACATTAGGACTATTCTTAAATAGTCAACTATTCTTTCAAAAACCAAATGAATCTTCAGCGTATGTGCCAGCTTTGTATTTGCTTATATATTTCTGAAGCAGCATTGCTTTATTTTTACACTAAAAAATAATGTTTACAATGTACACTAGTACTGCATTCTGTCAAAAGTACTTATAAGCATTAACATACCAGTGAAGTGAACACACACTGGACCCTTTTAACCAGTTGTGTGAAAATAAAATCTTGGCCAAATAACTTGTATAAAGAAACAGAGACTCAGAGCTCAGTCATCTGCTATTTTAACTAGGTAACTGTTCCTGCTGCAAGTTCTGCATGGCTTTATACCATTCTTACTACTTAGAAAATGAATAAGCAGTTAGTTGTTTAGAAGCTCATCTGATCAAATGCTTTAGGTTGTTTATTAGTCAGATCATTACGTAAGTGCCACTCAAAAACGATGTCTCAGCAGAACTGAATTTGTCCTTAAATATCATCAAAACGACTTTGGCTGTTCCATGAACAAAATGAAGCAATAGTAAATTCCCAATGGTGATCAACCGTTCAGCTTCCTGTGAAAAAGGATAGTAAACAGAGCAAAAGTTACCCAGAAAGAATCTGTTCTGTGTCTGGGAGCAATAGGTTAAGCATGGGTAAACAATACAGCTGTTTCAGAAGCTGAAGTCCAAACAACAGACACATAAAGATGCTGGAGTGACAGCAGGGGATTAAAAATGTTCATTTCTAAAATTTATTTCTTATATATCTGCTCTCCTTCAAATCTACTAATGAAAAATTACTTTCCCTTAGAATGTGAAACCGTAGACATTTGTCCTTCAAGCAACAAGAACAAAATGAAAATTTCAAAAACCTAATTCATCATGCTCCCAGGAGAGTTAGAAATCGGGTATTGAGACAAATCAATACTGTTTATGAAAGAATGAAGAAAGCAAGCTTTCCAAATCCTATTTCTACCAAGCTTCAGAAAGGCAGAGGTTATTGCCAACATTCACTGGCAACTAATGCAGAATTTTGAAACGGTATTAAAAACAAAAAAGACTCCCAAAAGCTGGTAAAGCCTGAAAATGAAGTTGAACAGTTCCTCTTGCATCAGCTTCCCCTCCCACTATCCCGACTGTAAATTGGAAAAAAGTGTTTTAACAGCTTTTCATAACCTAAGCTTTTCTCAAAGAAGGAAAAGCACCCACTTGAAGCAGATAAGCAGGTCATAAAAAGAGTCTTTTTAAGCTTTCTTTCCCTTACCTATTCCTGTAGCACCTTGTGAGAGCAACAGAAGTTGTGACGTTTGTGTGCAATTAATAACTATTTATTTCATGAAGATCTCTGCCACTACCTAAGGTTCTCTAACCCAAAGGGATTACTTCTCAAAGCAAACAGAAACCACCCAAATAAAGATTGAAGGGAAAGCACAACATGTTTGTCTACAAATGACACAAAGCCCAACAAGCTTAATTCCCTAAAAAAACTTTCTGAAACTTTGTGTTTTTCTACCTTCCTAACTCGAGAATCTGGAGAGTGCTGGTGTTACTCATGGCAAGTAGACCTGTCAAGTGGAGCTTCACTTGTGGAAAAGAGACTTTGAACAGTAGCATAGACTACTTGGAGTTAACAGATTATTTTCTTCAAGACTTATTATGTTGTTCACCTGTCTGAGGGTGGATGAATTACTAAATTGCCACTCTATGCTATTCCCACTGGGCCCCAGAGTTTTCAGTCAGTATGTAAAAATAAGACCACAGACACAGGATCAAGGAAAGATACTGACAATTTTCAGGCTTGTGAACTGCTGCAGGAACACACTGAATTGCATATAAATTGGCATTCTGACTGCTGATGGTTACCAGCTTATCTCCCAGCCAGCAGATGCTGTAAGCTACTGTCATTAGCATAAATTTGAATCAGGGTATAATGAATAAATTATTTATTTTTTAGAATAAATGCTTTCAGAGATGGCAATTAAAATTATTTCCCTCTGAATGCTTCGGCTACTATAAAAATTGAAGAATCCCCTTCTTTCTTGTGGTGTGTGAAATAAAAGGAGTCCAAGAAAAGAGACACGGAAAGAGAAATATGCAAGTAAGTGACTGCAACTATAGTGAATGGCTTAGAAAAAAGTGTCCTGAAAACATCTACAGTTATCGGATGTCAAAAATGCAGTAAGACCACACCTGGATAAAAACGTGGTTCTCAGGTTGTACACCAAGCAGAAATAATAAATGGCAGAGCAAGAAGGTGGAGCTGCCTTCCCACTCCAGAAGTACTATCAATGCTGATGGGAGAAACTTTTAACACGCTGTAGCCTATGCAGAATTCCATCTTGTTGCCCCTGCAACAGGGAAGAGTCCCCCCAGTACTATTTTTCTGTATCAAGAGGTGAGCAGCAGCAGCAGCAGCATAGGGGCTAAGATGCTTTATGTTAGATCCTCTTGTACTTAGTGCAAGAGCATAAGCCTCATCTGACAGTGAAGATCAGAAGATTACATGCATGCCTCAACCATGGAAGACTGCAATGTCAGCATGACAAAACCCAAACTTTGTGTTGGCATAGACACTGACCTATTTCTAAAGAGATAGCATCAAGAATATCCAAGTAACTATCTCCTACCATGCAACAACCTTTCCAGCTGAAATGAATTAGATTATGTTTCCTTCACAGGGCTTCTGTTTTACAGCTCACAAATAATAAAAAAAACCCTCTCCACTAAATTTGAAAAAAAACCCAACAATTTAACTAACAGTGTTGTTTCTCAAAAGGACTTCCAATCAAATGTATGGCCTGTTTATTCCACCTGTCCTAAAACCTTGTATTCATGACTACCATATGACACATCTTGGCCAAAAAAGAAAAAAAAAAAGGGGGAAAAAATATTTAAAGAAAATGCTGAATCTGTTAATTTTACATTCTCATCTTAAAATGAACTGATCTCAGTTTTTCCCTCAGAAGTTAGATTGCACTAAAATAGTGCACTGCAAAGAAGTAAAACTCCTTAAATTTAACTGATACTATTGCTACTTACTAGTGGAAGGTACGCAAAACAACAGTCTAAATATATACAATGACACACAGACAAACTTAACATTAATGTACAAATAGGCCTGTATTTGAATCACAAATTTTGGTCGCCTGCTCAGCACTCTCAAGTCCACTGTTCACTCCAGCAGCGCACTGCAGGCTTTTTTTCTAGCCGAACACTTCTACACTTCCATAAGCATAGTCTAAAAGAATAAGCCAAAATGTAGCCCTCGCCAAGTGTTAACAGATATTCCCACAGTTTTCCTGCCCTCCTTACACATTTTTCAGCAGCTCAGGAATCCAGCCCTGGTGTTTCCCATATTTACTTAGACCGTTAAGATTAGCATTCCACTAACTGTCAGCAACGAATCAGCTCAACATAGCAGCAGTGGTCTCAACAGCCGTGTCAAATGGACTCAAAGTTTTAACACCCTTGCTCCAAATACTAATAAAAACATACACAACTCCTATATAAATAGAAGCGTTTTACCAGGTTTTCTTCTCTGTTGCTACAGCTATTAGAAGTACAAACACACGCTGCCTCTACTGCACTCTAATGGAAACTAATGGAACAAAACTAGAGTAAAAACGCTTCTCATCTGCTGTCTCAAGAGAAAAACGAACACATCACACATTAAATAGCTACAAAACATTTCACAATCCCGAACCACTCAGAGAAACAACTTTTGGAAATGCCATTATAACAAAGTAACTGTAGAACACTTTGTGGCATTTACATTGTGGAATTTAACAAACAGCTAACTGTACAAAACGTGTCAGTGGTGCTCATCTGTTACATCATTCTGTACACATACAAACATAACAACAAAAAAGCCCACCCCCTTGCACCCTTGCTCCTTTTAAAGTTTCAGTTCTTGCCACTGTAGGCTTATTCAAACCGCATCTGTTACCAGCTTCCTGCAATTAAGTACTTAAAACTCGAATGATTTTAATAGCAATTTCTCAGGCAGTCTTGGTGAGATGACAAAAAGCTTTCAACATCTTCCTGCTAGAACTGCTATACCATTAACAATACATTTTAGAGCAAAAATATTTGCCTCTCTCTGGCTGGGGCACTTGATCTCTTTTAGAATTCCAATTCTGCAACACAATTTTTGGTACAACGCATGACCAAAGAAAGCCAGTTTGTGGAGCAACAAGAGTGGGGAGGGAGCAAAGGAGAAGCAGAGGGGAGATGGGAAAAAGGAAGAACCTTCAGAGTCTGAACTCTGAGAGAGCCGACAGCAGCGACTGTGATCCCAAGAGCTCTGCGTGGATGCGTAACAGCTTTCCACAGGTGATTCAAAGGAACTTATTAATACTTCAGATTTAAATGTGAAACTCTGGAATTACGTGCTCAAGAACAGCATTTCCTTCAGGTCTCACAGATGACCAGGAAGAGAAAGGAGACAGGACAGGCAGAAGACAAAAAAAGTGGGTAAGGACATCAAGACACAGAAGCTGCCAAAGACAACACTGCGAGCAAACCATACACGATTTGTTTATTGCCATGGTTTACGCAGCAGAAGACACATATGCTCTCCAATTTAAATATGTCTACTGGGTCACTAAGTCAGTAATACAAAACATTAAGATTTACACAGAGACGTCGTTCTGTTCTACCACACATCCTGGAGGTGCTGAGTAGCAGCTCTCAGCCCATTACTGAAATGGTCTAAATCTAAAAAGAGATGCAGAGCAGCTCTGTGCCAATATCCCTCAGCCACAAAGAACTATGGAAATCTTTCCCCATAAGTAACCTACACATCAAACCAAGCTTTTCCAAAGTTTCTTTTTCATTCTCTAAGTATTTTCACAGGAAACCAAATGCAAGGTTTAATCTGTTCTGCCTCCCCCCCACCCCACAACCCTCAATCAAGACAGCTAATCTGCAAAGTATCAGAAGGCAGCAGGGCAGACCACTGCACACTCGCCTCTCCACTGGCAGGCAGTCTGGAATGGACAAAACGTGGCAGGCACCCACACAGGGATTCAATAAAATAAAAACAGCCCTTTTCTTTCCCTCTACTCCATTCAAAAGCAGCTGACTTGATCTGCTCCAACCAGGAGGCTGCAGCCCACCCACCCTCCTGCCAGACTCCCCCAGGACTGCACCACAACTTGCTCTGCTGCACTCCTGCACAGGACAGCCACATCTGTACTACCTTCCTCTCCCCGCACCAAGAACCCTACACCTTTTTGTCCCATCTCGGCACGCAGTCCAATGTGTCATCACTACTAGCTCCACCTGCCAGTCCCAATCTCCTCCACTACAGGCAATGGGGTAGGGCAGTCTCCAAAATCTGTCAGGAAGTGATGATGTGACAAGTACCTCCCAAAAGAGAAGATGAAAAGTAGCCTTTGCTGCTTTTAGCCAGCCACTTGGTTGTACCTACAAGCCAAGCACAGCTCTCGGACTGTCAGATGAAGAGCAATAATCTATTCTAAATGACAACTGTGAACATGCTAATTTATTTCTGTTTGCAGAAACACCGCAAATATTTTGTACAGTGTTCCAAAAGCATTACTATCTAGTACTTTATGCATTACTCTACCAGAAAAACTACAGCAGCTCCCATTCCAAAAGAGACTACGCACCCTTCAGTTTTACTCTACTGAGACCTGAACAAACCCTCTGAAGAACAAAGAGGAGCTGTGAGTCTTCTTTGCCAGGTAAGTGCTTGTATTCAGTTTACATGGCAAGGCTTTGGTAGCAGGGAGGCTGCAGGCTTCTGTGAGCAGACACCAGAAGCTGCCCCCATGTTGGATAGAACCAGCTTCACCCAGCTCCTGCTGCTGCCCAAAGCTGAGCCCATCAGTGATGCTGGTGGTGCCTCTGCCAGAATGTATTTAAGAAAGGGTAAAATCGCTGCACAGCAGCTGAGAGAGAGTAGTGATAGAACATTAGAGAAACAATCCTGCAGACACCAAGGTCAGTGAAGAAGGAGAGGAAGGAGGTGCTCCAGGCACCAGAGATTACCCCGCAGCCCATGGAGAAGATCACGGTGAAGCAGGTTGTCCCTCTGCAGCCCGTTGAGGTCCACAGTGGAGCAGATCTCCATGGGCTGAAGAGTGGTTGACTCCATACCAGAGCGGGCAGATGTGCCCTGAAGGAAGCTGAGGCCTGTGGGAAAACCACAGGGGAGTTCCTGGTAGGAGCTGTAGCCAGTGGTGAAGACCCCATGCAGGAGCAGGACCCATGACCCCATGGGAGACCCACCCTGGAGCAGTTCACTTCTAGTAGTATGATGCAAAATTCCCGTTCTTGTGACCTGGGTAGTGGAGGGGGAGGCGCTCATCTCTTCTGCCTGGGATCCAGCCATAGGACACATGGGATTAGTTCAAAGTGGCCTCAGGGGAAATTAAGACTTGATATTAGGAAACATTTCTTTACTGACAGGGAAGTCCAACACTGGAACAGGCTTCCTAGAGAGGCAGTCAACGCCCCAAGCCTGTCAGTGTTTAAGAGGCATTTGGACAACACCCTTAATAAGATGCTTTAACTTTTGGTGACCCCAGAGGAAGTCAGGCAGTTGGACCATCATAGGTCTATTCCAACTGAAACATTTTAGTCTGGTCTAGTCAAAACTGCAGCCTGTGGGAAGGACCCACATCGGAGCAGTTCATGAGGGACTGTTGCCCATGGGAGGGAATCCACACCAGAGCAGGGGAAGAGCGTGAGGAGAAAGGAGTGGCAGAGACAGAGGATTCTGCACTGACCACAGTCCCCGTGTCCCTGCGCTGCCTGCAGGGGTGAGGTGGAAGAGTTGGGAGTGAAGTTGGGTCTGGGAAGAAAGGAGGGGTGGGGGAATGGTGTTTGTAGATAGGTGTTTTTCTTATTTCTCCTTATCCTAGTCTGTTTAACTGGCATTAAATTAAATTAACTTTCTGAAATCGAGTCTCTTTTGCTGGTGTCAGTACTTGGTGAGTGATCTCCTTGTCCTTATCTTGACTGACGAGCTTTTTGTCATATTTTCGCCCCCTGCCCTGTTAATTGGCAGAGGAGTGACAGACTGGCTTGGTAGGCACCCAGTGGCCAGCCAAGGTCAACCCACCACATTGCTCCAAATGTATTTCCTGGGCAAAAAAACCTATTGCAGTGTTACCTGCCCTCCATCTTCAGCAGTAAAGTATACGTACAGGTGCTTTTACCCACACTCTTTCAGCTTGGTGGTTAGGACATTTTTCTGATAAACTGAAAACAGGGACTTGAAACCACTGAGATTTGAGGTAACAGAAACAGTATCTGTCCTGTCCCATTCAACTCTTCTAACCATTAGGCTACCATAATCCAATTTCGCTTTCCCTATGCACCACTAGTTTTCTTTAAAGGTGGCCACTGGGTTTCTTTTTACAGGAGAGGGCTTGCTGCTCTTGATTCTAAGCAGAAGGCAGGTACCTAATGTGCAAAATCTTAACCAGCGAGACACCTACACTTCCAACCAACAGGAATCCAGAAATAACCCCCCTTAGTGGCATTGCCTACTGAAACACCTCGTCAGTGCTGCTCACAGGGGCACTTACATTTCCTGAAATGCTGTGTAGCTAGGCTAGCCAACTAGTAGTCACCTAAATCTTCTCATGGGGGCTGGAATTATTTTCCAAGAACTGTGCCACTTAAATGTTTGTGCTGAAACTAAGATTTTTCTGACCCTCCATATTATAGTAGCTTAGCCTAGGGGACTAAAAACTTAAAAGAGTTGTACCGTGCCATGTCAACCAGGATTCTGATAAGAAGCCAACTTTGCAGTGAGGAAAGACATGCCTTTTCGGTTGTTGATGAATGGCATTTCTAGTCTTAAAGCACAACTGTTATAGTTTTCAAACAATAACTACTTTGGCTGATTTCCCCGTGTTTGCTTTCCTTCCTAGCAATTATACAGTTCATTAAGCAAAATATTGCTGGTCATTTAGAATTACCCAGCTTAAAGTGAAATAACTTTTCAATGCATCTTTCCCATACAAAATTCTTTGCTTGTAGACCTTACTTTTCCCCCAATATCTCACCAGCAGAAACATAACTTTTCAGCACATGTCATGACATCAGCTAAAACTGAGTTCTAGCCCTGAAGACTGCATTATCACAGGGCATCTTTCAACTCTTTAGCCACCACAGAGTATAAATTGCAAAATGAACCATTAGCATCCTTCAACAGGAGTGTCAGAACAGCCTTAAAAGTCTAGAAAAATCTGTCTGGTAAATATCACTGTCTTCCCTTCAAGATAAAAAGGCAGTATTTTTTTTAAACTGGCAAACACTACTAGAAACTGACATCTGGCATGTGTTACAAGTGTCTTCTGCACAGCCACAGAACAGATAACCTTCACATTCATTAACCTTCAAGTTCCTTTCTAAATCAAACCTTGTCAAACACATCACATAAAAACATTTGTATTTGTCACAAGCTTGAATGTTTCATGAAAGCCTGACTTCTGAACTTTTAGATATCCCACTCAAAGATGTCAGAACAGCTCCTCCATATTCTCACAACTTATTACTTCAACTTCGTAGAGATCTGAAAGCGTTTGCAAAAAATTCTGTACCAAAGTTCAGTATGCTAAGCCTCTGAAGGTGTGATCTGTTCTAACTACAACTGCCAGGAGGATGAAACCCTTCCACAGAAAAGAATCAGACAACCAACAAACCAACCAGTACAAAAATGTGTATTTCTCACATATTGAACCATCAAAGATGCATTTTACGTAAGTCAAATCTTTATGCCAAAGACCAATTAAACATAGCAAGAATACTCTTATTATTGGTTGAATCAAAACTTGTTGAAAGCGATAGGTTTAGCTGCCTCTCATCATTTGCCATCATGCACAAAACAAAGGGAGATTCTACAGGAATTCTGATAGCCCAGGCCAAAAGGAAAAGTTTGGCTTGCTAGCAGAGTAGAAGTGATGCAGAATGGATGCAGAAAAGATGGAAACGGAGCAGCTTAAATAGACAGAGAGGAAACAACACTTAGAAGAAAAGATGCAACACAAAAACAACTGTAAAGAGCAGCTTTTCAGCTTAGGGCACTAAATAGAAGTGGTTTGGATCAGAAAGGAAACCACTTATTTCACTGTGGTTGCGATACTGATCTGCCCCGGTCTTCCTGCTTGTGCAAGGAGTGGCCAACTACAAAAATCAACTACTATGGGGCAACAATAAAAGTGTCAAAACCCGACCATATTCAAAGCTTACCAATACTCAGTAATGCCCCCAGGTTCAGGGAAACACCACTAAAACAAAGAGAAATGTTACACAGGCCACCCTATCTATACACCTCTCCCATCTCAGCCCCTGACAGGTCATTTTCTGGCTACTCTGTGTGTAACTGATCCTCAGCTCTGGGGATGCTGCTGCTGTTCTTCTTTCCTGGCTTGATTGCAACGCAGTCAGCAATCTCCCCGGCCCCGACTGATTTCACACGGAATCGATACTCCATTTTTTGGGGATGTTAGCAGACTGCCCCGAATCCAGCGGTTTAAGAGATGCCCCGTCGCCCTCCCTCCAGGAGCGCTGCCCTCCACCCCAGACACTTCTTTGTGCTGAGGGGCCCGGCCGGCCCGTCTGCCGGCACAGCACGCTGCACGCCCACCCCCCTGCCCGTCCCGCTTCCACCAACGGAATAAACCGCAAAACGAGGCCAAAAAAAGCTCGCCGTGCCCCAATGGCCGTGCCCACCGCCTTTTACCCATGGCTGCCCACGACGGAACGGCGCGTCTGAGCCCTGCGCGAAGGACAAAAGCGGATGGAAGGGTTCTCCCCATCCCGCCGCCAGGTACCGCACCGACACCTCCTCCCCCTCCCCTTCCCAAAAAGGCACCGAGCTGTCCGCCCACCCCGCTCCGCTCCTCACGGCCCGCGGAGCCGGCCAACCCCCCGGCCCCCGCCCTTCGCCCGCGGCCGACCCCGGCCCCGCCAACCCACCCCGGGGG